>NW_023637621.1:2892788-3090292 GCF_015220235.1 Choloepus didactylus | reverse complement strand
GCTTACTTATTCAAAAGCAAGTATATATTTTTATATTTTATATTTATATATAAAAAATATATGCATATAAAAGTAAAGGCAACATTGTTATTATAGTCAAGCAGAAGAATTGCATGATACTACAAAAGAATCTAAAAGGGATAAAGATGGATAAAAGGGTTTATGGAATTTGTTGATTAGTAGATTAATTTATAAATCTATATTAAGGGACAGAAAATTCATCTGTTTTATTGGAGAATTATATCATCAGAAAGATGGAAATATATATTTTAGAGGCAAATCCCTCTTTATTCCAAATCTCTTAATACAATGCCATTCCATTGAAATCCCCGATAGATTGGTTTCAGTTATCAGTTGCCATATAACACATCACCTTGACACTTAGTGGCTGAAAACAGCTATAATATTTGCCCAGAAGTCTGTGGGTGATGGGTTTGGGTTCAGTAAAGCTTTGGAGTTATTTCACTCTGCACGTCAAGGGGTTGGGACATCCACTTTGCTACGTCAGCTGGTGGCTTGGCTGGGGTCCCCAGTCCAAGGATACTTCCACAAATCCAGCACTGAGGTTGCTGGGCAGGGGCTGGATGGAGGTGTTGGCCCATATGGGCTTCTCCGTGTGATAGGTTGGGCTTCCTCACAGCATGGCCACAAGGTTCACAGCAGCAGAGAAAACTGCTGTTGTCTGAAGTTCCATCCACGATGTGTACTGATCAAAAAGACCATTGAGCTAGTTCAGGTTCAAGCAAAGACTTTAACAGAAAGGTAACATTGCCAAAGAATTTGAGGGATGGGAACTCGGGAAACACAAGAGTTTTTTCATGGAAGTTGACCAGATGATCAGAAATGGTCAGGGGGTGTGGACTTCCCTACCAAATACTAGGATTTATTATTAACCTATGGTAAATTATAACTGTGCACATGTATTTCAAGAGTAAAAACACAAATAAAATTTGAGCTTAGAATGAGATACATAAATGAATTCTCTTTGGAAGAGGTATCATTACAAATAAGTGATGAAATTATGGAATTTCAATAAATGATGTGAAGCAATGGATGACATATAGCTTAACATGATACAACAATAAATTGAAGATCTACAAGTACCAAAAGGTTGAAAAATATGACAGAATATTTTATGACTTTGAGAATTGTTGTGATAGAAGGTTCTAAAAAGCACAAATCTTGAACAAATGCTAAATTGGATTGGAAAATACAGACCTCTATTTGACCAAATACTACACAAACAAAATTGGAAGGCAAGCAACATACTGGTCAAAAAATGCAAAAGATATGAAAGCAAAGTAATAAAGCCAATAATATACAAATAGCTCTTAAAAATCAATTTAAAAAATAAACAATATGGGAGAAGGATATAAATGAGCAAGAACAGAAAACTCAGTTAAAGGAAACTGAAATATTCAATAAACTTATGAAAAGATGTTCAGTCTTTCTTTAATGACAAAAACACAAATATAGAGGAGGTGTCATTTTATACACACATCAAACCCAACAGTCTAACCAAATTAAGTGTCAGAAAGGCCACAGGAAAATAGTAACCCCATTCATTCATTCTGGAAATGAATACTGTTATGGCTATTGAGGGGGAGTACATGAAATTTTCCAGTAAAATTGGTAAAATAAAAATCCTACCCTCTGATATGGGTTGAGTTATGTCTCCCCAAAAGATACTTTTAAGACTTAACCCTCAATATCTCATAATGTGGACTTATTTGAAAATAAATTCTTTGCAGATGGAATTAGTTAAATTAAGATGAGTTCCTTCTGGAGTAAGTATGGGTCATTAATCCAATATGAGTGGTGTCCTAAGCAAAGGAGAGCTGGACAGGACATGAAGACAAAGAAAGAAGATGATATGAAGATGGAAACAGAGATTGGACTGATGTCTCTACAAGCCAAGGAACTCCTAGTTTTGCAGGCAAATACCAAGTGCTGGAAGAAAAAAGGATGGATCCTCTTCTACAGCTTTCTGAGGGAACGTGTCCATGCCAACACCTTAATTTCAGACTTCTGGTCTCCAGAACTGTGATAGAATAAATTTCCATTGTTTTAAGCCTCACATTTGGTGCTACAGTTTTCCAGCATCCATGGAAAACTAAGATATTCTCTGACCCAGCATTTCCATCTCTAGCTGGAGGCACTGTTATCCTGTGTACAAAATTTGTAGGCGAGGCAAATAGTGGCACTGATTGTAATCCCCCTTTTTCTAAAAAAAAAATCCCTCCATATAGGAATGGGCAAACTTAGGCACAAGAACCACACAAGTATATGAATTCTAACAACATGCATGGACATTGTTAGATCTTGAAGAAAAATAAAAGTTTGAGTAAGCAAATGCTTATTGAATTTCTGGTATAGCATGCAAAAGGATGTAAAATTTTACAATTAAAACTATAAAATCTGGTGTCATGGGAGTGGTTGCTTCATGGTAAGAAGCAGAATTTGACCCGGACTGAGGACAAAGTGGGGCTTAACAATATTTCCAAAATCTTATAAATTAAAAAAAAGAAACAAACATAAAAGCACCTGAAACAAACAACATACAAAATTTACACTTGTTTATTCTTGATAGTGGGTTCATGTATTTGCTTTGCTCGTTTGTACTAATTTTTGAAATTTTCATAATGTAAGCAGTGAACATGGTGAGAATGGGTGTAGAATGATTATTTGTAGACCACATCATAATAGAAAACACTAAGAGAACTGGTGCTTTATTCATTTTGTGGTTTGGAACTCTCCATAAAGCTGAGGAGTACTCTCTATTTTAAGTTCTAATGGAATCTCATGGGACTATGTAACCTCAAATTCAGTGTACTTTTGGGACCCACCCTGCAGGCAACTTCCTTTTCACCCCCTTGCCTTCACTTCTGGTAATAGCCATGGATTTGGAGCAGTCTAATTTATATTCTGTATACCTCTCAAACATCATTCGAGGTAGTTATTCAGATGTGTAATGAGTGAGGAATCTGGCTGTGTGCTTTAGAGACATGCTATACATATTTAATATGCCACATTTCCCTGCTATTTAAGACTTCATATTTTTAAGTAGGTGTTTGAGTTAAAACTACAGTGAAAAAATCATAACTTTGGGTAAAAGTAAGACTCTGATAGTAGTAGAAGCTTGCTAAAGTCGATACAGATTTTAAACACCAGGCACTTTGCAGAATTAGAGTGTGATGTAGAGTCTATTAGCTGAGCTCAAATTAATTCACCCTCCCCACCTCCTTCATGATGGCAAGGCACAAAGTTCCTATTTAAGGTTCTCTTTCATTGGAGTCATCTCCAAGTTCCCAGTCTGCATCTGCTTAAAAAGCTGGCAACATCACCTTGAATCGCATTTAATATAACATGCTCTTCCAAAGGGAATTGAGCTCACCCTCCTTGGGAGAGCGTGCGTTTTTCAGAGCTAACTCTATCTAGCTATGGGCCACAGCCAAGAGAAGAACTTCCGAGATAAAAGACTCCTTTAAAGTCCAATGTTACGCAGGCCTTCCTGGCTAAAACCCAATGGGCTGTAAAATTGGAAGGCTGGGGTTTCCCGCTTCTTGACAGATGTGTGGAAATCGCCTCTCCCTCTTGCCCATCCAAAGAAACTTGGGTCATTAAATAATGAATCAGAAAATAACCACTTGCACCTCGCAAGTGGCTGCCCACCCAAGCAATGATATGCTCTAATATTTATTTTTTCTGCCGTTTATGTTTTCCTTACCTCCCTCCAGGACGATGTTCATTTCTCTGCACAGTTGGATGGTGATTTTTCCTTCCATATTAGAGATTGTCATGGTTCACCAAGGTTAGATTCCAAGTGAGAAGCATGAATTTGGGTATGTAAATGTACAGAAGCTGGCAGTAGCCACACCCCTGAATTATTCTGTCCTAGCTTCTTTCCACAAATCACCAAAAAAAGATACGCACAAAGATTTGGAGCAAATATTCAACGGGGATCCATTGGGGGGGGTATCAGCAAAAATGCGTATGAGAAAATTCTCATATTCAAAACAACTATTCACTTATAAATAGTTGTTAATTCCAGAAAATGGTGCAAAATTCCAAGGCTCAAATCGGTGTTCTGTGTCGCTCTTGACAATCTACCCAGGTTTTCCAGATCCTTGCATTTCCATCCCAGGATAGTACATAAATATACAAGTCTATAAATTTTTACTCCACTTAATCTTATTTTTACACATAGACATATCTTTATGCATGTTGCTTTTGTCACACACCAATGCATCTTGGAAATTTTTCCATCTCAGTATATAAAGGAGCATTGTGCTCTCTTTTGACTCCTACATACTGCAAATATCACTTGATTGGAGAAACAAGACCATTAAATTGATCATACACAAAGTGAGTTCCAGCACGTCCAACCCCCCGGGTGGCAAACATCTCCTAAATAATTCTCAGGCATTATAAACCCAGCAGGATCAAAATGCACCAGAATTCTCTGATGTTCTGTATTTCAATTGATGTCAAGGTCATCTAGATCCCAATTTAAGGACTTGGCACCATTTGGAATTTCCTGAATTCAGCTCACCTTTCATGGCATATGAATTAACAAGGCTCATGAATCTGGTCCTCGTTGGAGCTCCAAGATTTCTCACCCAGGCTACGGCCCAATGTTCTTCCAGACACCAATTCATGCCACCAGAAATATGTGGTCCTGAAATATGTATGTAAATATGCATTTCCCTCCAAAAATGACTCATGTGACTCTATATTTGCCCATGTTGGTGGGTCAAGCTCCTTATCTCTTCAAGCATTGATTGATAAAGTGATGATCGATCGATTGAGAAAACATTCCCTGTATACTTGCTAGTTGCCAGGCATTGCCTACAGGAACCTGCCCCCAAATCACATTTCTATCCCCCTCTCAGGATATTTCCATGAATCTTACTCAAGAATACAAATTCCCACCCTCCCCATTAATCTGTTACTTCATCTCTGCTGCTTCCTTTGCTTGAAATTCCTGACATTTTTAGTCTTCGAAAGCTTAAATCAAGCCGCATCTCCTCTGTGCAATTTTATTTCCCTAAGGACTGAAAAAATTAGCTGATATTACTTCATTTTATCCTCGAGATTCTGTGAGGGAGTCCTACTCATCCTACAGATTGCAAAAAACCAAAATGAGCAATTATGAAAACGAGACACAATGCAGAGCCTGGGAATTAAGAACAGATCTAATTGTGGTTTGTGCCAATAAAGTCTATTCAGTACCATCCATAGGCATGGAAAAAGGGTCCCTAATCAAGGATCTGTGCTGTACAGCACCACACATTATAAAAACACAAGTAAATAAACAAATGCATGCAGCTAGGTATTTGGGCACCCCATTATGTAGGCTCCAGTGTTGAATTCCAGCACAGCAGACCCTCATCCCCCACATATGTTCCCATGGCTGACACTTTCTGTGTCCCCAAATCTTCAACTGTCTCACCCAATGTCCTTGAAACCAATGGTGATGGTGTCTCAAGGTCGAGAAGTTCTATGGGTCATTTCCAGCTGTATCTGAGATGGACACTCTTTCAGGGTATAGGAGGATTTGAGCCCCAAAAGCGTTTGGCAAGTGGAAAAAAATGCATATTCATGTATCAAACCCTTACTCGCAGAATGAATGAAGAAGGGTGGGCAAGCTATGGCTGCATATGGCATGCACATTTTCTAATGGTTACATGGTTACAAAAGCCTATACATAATATCCTAGATTTTTACCTCTTAGCCGATGAAACCCAAAATATTTACTAGCATGATCTCTACAGAAAAAGCTTGCCAACCCAGATGTAGAAGACGGCAGAATAAAAAGTATCATTTCCCAGCCTTGCCAAGCATCCACTTACTTTTTCATTTTCCGAATTGTGGTTCCAGATGTACAGTCAAATTAGATTAGCCTGGTGTTTCCAAGTGAGGCCCATGCTGCTAAGTAACATGTTACAATGTTATAAAAATCATGTAACACTTTAATAGGTAAATCTATGTGTGTGTGTTTGTGTGTGTATACACATATGTGGTTCTATACATTACATGAGAAAGGTAACCATTTTTCTTTATTTGGCTACCGGGTGTATGTTAAATGGTAGATGAAATTTCATTTGAAAAGCATAAATTGAAAGTTCCAGGTTTATTTAAATAATCTATGATGTACCATTTGATATTTATTAATCATTCAATTTATGTGATGATATTTTAGTTTTAATAGATTTTGTAAATATATTTAGGAGAAAGCCAACCTTTTGAAAATATAAAAGAGTCATAATTTGATATTCTATACATATTCTAATTTATAAACATTTTGTAAACTTTTGATACAATTGCATTTTATTTTTTAATCCTTTAAAACAGAGCCAAATATAGTCCAAGGCCTGTTTTTGTAAAAGAAAAACAAAAACCAAAAACAGGGTTTTATTTGAACAGATGTTTGTCCACCCATTTATATGTTATCTCTGGCTGATTCTGTGCTACCAGTGCAGACATGAGTACTTGTGAGAGAGATTTTATGGCTCACAAACCCAAAACTATTTACTCTCTGGCTCTGTGCAGAAAAAGTTTGCTGATCTTTCCTTTAGATGACTGAGAATCAGCACAAGTCAAGCTCATAATAGAATAGAGAATCTGAGGTTGCAAATCAAGAAAGCATTAAGAGTTAAATAGAAATAGACTTTTTTGCTGTTATGAACACGTTATTTGAAAAGAATATTTGTCAAGACAAGGTAGCACATATTTTAATTAACATTTTTTATTTGTTTTATAATTTTAAGCCTTTCAATGTATATCCTGCAACTCTTCAGGACAGACCCCAAATGCTCCTACCTTTCAAAGATTTTGGAGTGTGGCAGCCACTTTGTATGTATGGATGTAAATGTAAATGAGTTAATTAACTTTCAATCCTCACCTCCTGTGCTAATTTTCTATTGTGCAGGAAATTATCATAAATTTAGCAGCTTAAAACAACTGGCATTTATAATCTCAGAGTATCTGGGGCCATGAGTTCACTGGCTGAAATGAAAATGTCATCTGTGTTTTGGAGTCCTCTTCTGAATTTAGTTCTTTGTGGCTGTAGGACTGAGGTCCCCTGTTTCTTGCCAAGAGTCGCTCTCAGCTTCTTGATGCCAACCTCAGATCCTTACCACGTGGTCCCCTTACAACACGGAACTTTATGCAGAAGATCTCTCTTTGCATAGCGTTCAATGAAGTTTCAGTGAAATCAAATGCTCCCAAACGAATGCATATGTCTGTATTTGAATTATAACTGGAAAGGTAGTCAGTGTTCTCGGTGATCAAAATATGGCTTAAGAGGAGCTTAATTCATTACAAGCAATGCTGTTTGTTGTTTTAGGCATTTTATTTGATAGTGAAAATTGGCAAGACTTATTGGAGACCAATATGAAAGTTTTATAATGGACACAGAATAGCATCAACTCAATTATTTTTAAAATGTTTGTTTAATTTCTCAGTGACTTCCATAAAAGTCTCCCATTCAAGAGCATCATAAAGCTGTAAAGACAGCAAAGAAAATGAACTGCCTCAAAAATAAAAAAGCACAATGGCCATATTTCTTCCTTTCTAATCTTCTTCAGATCAGAATCACTCAGGCAAACAATAGTGCTGAAAAGAGTTGTCGTTCTGCAGTCAGCCAGTTAGCAAGTAGAGCATTCACAGCTGATATTTATAAACACATCTTCTTGGGTGTTCAGGAAGGAAGCCTCAGACCCTAAAGGGGACAGAGAAATTTATCAAGGAGCTGGGAATCCCAGTGAGAACTGTGCCACACCAGATCGACAGGCAATTGTGCTGGAAACTTGGAAGGGTGAACCTTCCCCAAACAACTGCTATATGTTAGTAACCCATGGAACCGTCATCCATTTAAAAAAACTCAAAGTATCTATAATGGTTAATTTCATGTGTCAACTTGGCTAAGTTATACTGTCCCATTGTTTGGGCCTGATTGTTTCTTTTGGGATATATTGGAATGGATTTGCATCTGCAGTTAGTTGACTGCAAATGTGGCTGATTGCATCTACAATCAACAAAGCACCTGACTCTCAAGCAAGGAGGGGAGTCTTCTCGTCCAATCAGTTTGTGAGGTCTTAAAGCAAGAACTGAGGATTTCAGAAGTCATAAAGAAGACTCTCTGCCTTTTTTTTCATTCAGCAGTTTCTCCTGGGGAATACAACTTCACCGTCATTGGAGTTTCCAGCTTGCTGCCTGCCCTACAAAATTTGGACATGTCAGATTTCAGAATCACCTTTTTTGAAGATTCTAGCTTGTGGCCTGCCCTACAAATTCTGGATTTGTCAATCCCCAAGGCCACGTGAGCCAATTCCTACAATAAATCTCTTTATATATATAATAGATCCTATCTGTTCTTAATATATATGTATTATATATATATAAAATATAAATCCTATTGATTTTGTTTCTCTGAAGAAAACTAACAGAGTATCAGGATGAAGGAAAACTAGAAGCCTAATTATAAAATGAAAAATAGCACAATTCTGAAAGACTATAATTTGAAAACAATAACTACAACAATAAAAAACTGCCACTGTGTTTTTAAGGCTGTCCGCCATAAGCTGCCCAAAGAATTTCAGCCTGATAGAGATCACAAGACCTCCTAGAATTCCTGTTGACAAATTCTAAACAGTAATGCAAACTTGCACTCAAGGTAGCAAACTTCAAGAAACTGTAGACGTTTGCATAACGCATAGTAACTAAGGAAGACTTTGTAAGCCTTCCAGCCCTTTGTTTTGAGCTCAGAAGTAATAGGACAAGGCAGCCTATTTGTAAACACAGAGAACTTTCTTCACATCTCTCTGAATCTAATGCAGCCTGATTCCCTGAGTCTGTAGGAGCTGGGGTAGGAGGGTTCAGGTGGGGAGGACACAACAAAAGAGTTATGATTTAGCACATTGGCTGGCTTTGCCTCTCACTTCTCCTCTGTCCTATGTCCCATATGTGCTCCTTGAGGTTCAGAAAGAATTTCTCTTGCTTTATGGTAGTTCTTAATTTAGGTCGACTTGAACAAAATCAGAAACTCTGAGGACCAGACTGTGAATCAAAAAACAAAAAAAAATAGAATGCAAAATAGTCAGCAAGTTAAAAAATATTCTCTGAAGCATGTAAAAGGAAAGTCAGGGCATATCACAGCGTCTCTTCTACCAGTTCTGAGGATTTAAAGGAGGGGATTAAAATTTGCATAGGGAAGGTTCCATTCTACATATAACATTATATGATCCAACTCTCCTAAAAGTCACTCAAGCTAAACCATCTTGAAAGGTGAAATCACTGCCCTCCCCCCTACGTAGGATCAGACACCCAGGGGAGTGAATCTCCCTGGCAACGTGGAATATGAATCCCGGGGAGGAATGTAGACCCGGCATCGTGGGACGGAGAACATCTTCTTGACCAAAAGGGGGATGTGAAAGGAAATGAAATAAGCTTCAGTGGCAGAGAGATTCCAAAAGGAGCCGAGAGGTCACTCTGGTGGGCACTCTTACGCACACTTTAGACAACCCTTTTTAGGTTCTAAAGAATTGGGGTAGCTGGTGGTGGATACCTGAAACTATCAAACTACAACCCAGAACCCATGAATCTCGAAGACAATTGTATAAAAATGTAGCTTATGAGGGGTGACAATGGGATTGGGAAAGCCATAAGGACCACACTCCAGTTTGTCTAGTTTATGGATGGATGAGTAGAAAAATAGGGGAAGGAAACAAACAAACAAACAGACAAAGGTACCCAGTGTTCTTTTTTACTTCAATTGCTCTTTTTCACTTTAATTATTATTCTTGTTATTTTTGTGTGTGTGGTAATGAAGGTGTCAGGGATTGATTTAGGTGATGAATGTACAACTATGTAATGGTACTGTGAACAATTGAATGTACGATTTGTTTTGTATGAGTGCGTGGTATGTGAATATATCTCAATAAAATGAAGATAAAAAAAAAGTCACTCAACCTTAAAGCATGCTGATGGCATCAGATGATAAGTAAATCAATGTAATGGATTGGAAGCAAGCAGCCTCAGTGCATGAATTCCTTTTTCTTTCATGTAATAACTATACTATTCCTTGTTTTTATGGTTTCATAGGACAGTTTTATTTGTCCTTTGACATAACCCAATACTTATTTGCCAATATGCTTGTGGTTTGTGGAAATGCATATACACAAGCAAACAATCTGTTTGTGAACAAAGACACTATATATATGTATACACACACACACACACACACACATATGTGAAAATGAAACACTCAGGCAGTCTGATCTTAGCTTTCTTGAAGATACCTGTTTTGAAAGAGCCTGACAGAAGACCACTGATTAAAAATCAGTTTTCTTATTCCTGCAATGGAGAAGCTAAACCTACTTATAAGCATGCCTAAGAGTCACCCCCAGAGAACCTCTTTTGTTGCTCAGATGTGACCCTCTATCTCTAGTTAAGCCAACTTGGCAGGTGAATTCTCTGTCCTCCCCCCTACATGGGACATGACTCCCAGGGATGAGCCTGGACCCAGTATTGTGGGATTGAGAAAGGCTTCTTGACCAAAAGGGGGAAAAGAAATGAAACAAAATAAAATTTCAGTGACCGAGAGATTTCATATAGAGTCATGATCTCATTCTGGAGGTTATTCTTATGTATTGTATAGATATGCCATTTTAGTTTCTACTGTTATTAGAATAGCTAGAAGGAAATACCTGAATCTATTGAACTGTAATCCAGTAGACTTGATTCTTGATGATGATTGTATGACTATATAGTTTTTATTAAGTGACTGTGTGATTGTGAAAACCTTTAGACTGATACTCCCTTTATCTAGTGTATGGGCAGATGAGTAACAAAGACAAAAATATATATACTTAGTAGAGGTGGATAAGGGGTATGGGATGTTTTGGGTGTTCTTTATCTTTTTACTTTTTTCTTTATTTTGGAGTAATGAAAATGTTCTAAAATTGATTGTAGCAATGAATGCACAACTATATGATGATACTGTGAGGCAATGATTGTATTCTTTGGATGGATTATATGGTGTGCGAACACATCTCAATAAAATTGCATTAAAAAATCAATTGGTTTGGAAGGAAGTTTGTGAGCATAGTTTCAACTGACATCCCCAGGTCTACAACGAAGCAGGAAGCAGGCTGGAGACATGATCGGGGGCTGGGCACCGACAGTGATGTGGATTTTGTAATCTCAGCACTTTCTAACTAAGGCATGCCATTTCTTAACAGATTGCTTGGGAATGGGGAACCAGTTCTGTACTGACCCATCGAAACTCTGAGGGTCTCGTTCAACCAGACTCACGGTCTCTTTTTATATGGATATTGCAAAAAAAAGGAGCCCCTTACAATAACTGCCCTCTTTCCCATCTCACCTCTCCCCCTTGCTACTGTGTGACCTTGAGAAAATTCCATGACTTCTCTGTGCTTCCGATTCTCATCGATCAAATAGGAACTCAGCCAAAGGAGTACCCCGAATAAATAATAAGTTATACTAATTATTGCAAAAATAAATAATGCAATAACTTTACAGTTAAAAACTAAATTTATGAATTACAAAATAAGAAATTATAAATTAAACCTTTAGAGTGCCTGGCAAATAGTGATATCTCAAAAGATATTAGCAATCATTGGGATTGTTATACATCGAATAAAACTTTAGACAGTTATGAAAAGGGTGAATGATAAAATGATAAAAGTGTGCCCTGGATCTCAAAATTTGAATTTCAAGTGGTTTGCCACAAAATGTGAGTCTGCCCATTTATTAGAACATATCTGGGTTATCCTCAAAAAGTATCACCTGTCTTGAATTTGTAATTTCTCCTCCGATACGAACACTTTCTTGGCTCCATCTATAAAGCTGCCTTTTATATCACCTTTTGAACAATGCTACAATCAAGAAGTAGAAGTTTTAATGCACCTTTTGAATTATTCCTGAGAATTGCCATGTGAAATATGCTATTCATTCCAAGCCTGAATATTTTGAGGTTAAATTATTTTCTGGGAAAATAAATGAATACCTTAAAGCTATTCAAATTCAAATGTCTACCAAATATCACTTCAGAAAAGAGGAAGATTGAAATTTGAAAAAAAAAACAAAAACCCAAGAGTATTTCATGTGAATTTATTTTCAGAGTTTTAAGGAAAAAACATTAGTTTTCAATATTCTTGATGACAGCTTTTTTCTATTTGCTAAACAGCCTTTAGTTTAAAATAAAATATATTGTTTCTGTTGATGGGCCTTTATTAAATATGAAATAATGACTAGTAAGTTGCCTAGAATCAGCATTTAAAGGTTAAAAGCCAAAAGTTTTAGAAACAATATGCCTTTTAACTCATTATCTTCAAATTTTAAACATTTTCATTACTCTTTTATGTACATGGAAGCAGATGAGACACGTAAAAAATAGTCTCCAATATTAAAACAGGAATTGAATTTACAGGTCTCTCATAAGGAAAACTTAAGAACTAAAGCTCTTTTCCTGAAAATGTGCTAGTCCTTCTCAGTGGAAGGTCTTTTCCAAAATGAACTTGTGATTGTGCTCTCTGCAACTTGCCTAAAATACCACGGAGTCAGGAAACATTTGGAAAATCTCCCGTGGCCATAGATTTCTGGCCATTCGCTATGGGCAACCCACCCATTTAAAAGACACACATGCCTTTGTGTGTTTGCAGTTAAATTAAACACGTTGTGGTATCTCTGTTATTTTTTTTTCATTACTCCCCATACTTTAGCTTGAACCGATTTTCTCAGTCAGTTGCTTGCTTGCTCTCCAGGGTCTGTAGCATCTTCCTCTTACATTTGCTTACCGGCACCCAAATACATGAATAAAACCAATCTAATCACACACTATTGTTCTCCTGCCCCACAATCCCTCAGCATATCCAGAAATCAACCCCATTCATCAAGAGAAGAATCTCAACTTGGTGCCCCATGCTACACCTCACCAATTCACACCTGCGCACATTTGTCTAGTTTGCAATGCCTCATCCTTTCCACCTTTCCTTGCTTTGCTTGTGAGTCCCGCCTTCCCATCTCCTTGGAGCTTCTGCATAATTAGATCCTCAATCACTCGTTCACTCTCTGTGGATCTAGGGTCTTCTTTATTTCCTGTACTTTTTTAACACTCTGTACATTTTGCTCATCTTTTCTCCTTCCCGATCAATGGTAAAAATTCCTTTCTCCCCACCAGAATCAAAGTGTTGGAAATACATCTGTATTCTACCAACCCCAGCACAAAGGAGACCATCATATATAAAGAGATGCTTAATAATCCATCAATTCTTGTTGTTATTATTTTTTTAGAAAAGCACAGATTCAACCATTCTAAAAGTTTTAGGTTTGCAGGCTATGATAATCATCCTATACTCTGCCTTATTTCTAGTTGGGGGGTGTGCTGCCCTTGCAAATAAGCCCATTTGCAGGGTCTGCTTTCTAAGGGCACATTTGTTCCTCTGAACATGATTTAGCAACCTGGATATGCTGAATAGTAAAGAGGGAAAATGTGGTCCTCATGTCTCCATGTGTGCATGCAGGACAGCAGGAGGTTCCAGGAATGCCCCCAGACAATGCTACCCTCTCTCCAGGCTCCTAATTACCACTCTCAGGAAGGAAGATGGGGTCCCAGGGCCCTGGACAAGGCTCAACTCCCTTGCCCATCGCCAAGCCCTTACTCCCAGCATCACCCCCACCTTGACCTTCTCAAACTCCTGAGTCACCTTCACTGCAACAACCACAAGACGCCCAAGACCAGCTGGTCCCACAGCCTCAGCCCACCGGATCCCCTTTCCCACAGAGCTCTGTACCTCCTCTTAAGGACATGGGAATCATTTCCATGCCCTCCAAGGCTCTCCTCCATTTTCAGTTTCCCCCACCCCCAGACCCACACCACAACACATGAACACCTCTTCAAACCTTAGGCTTTTCTCTCAGGAATTCCATGCACTTCTTGCCTTTTCAGGATGGCGGCTCCTTCCTGAGGGCACTGCAGCCTTTTCACATGGCGGCAGTTTTCTTCCCTGCACCCCTTGTTCGATGGGACTAGGAGTGAGGTAGGGGTCTGTGCCAGTTTGGGTGTATTGTGTCCCCCAAAACGCCGTTGTCTTTGATGCAGTCTTGTGTGGGCAGACGTGTTAGTGTTGATTAGATTGTAATTCTTTGAGTGTTTCCATAGAAATGCACCCTACCTAACTGTGGGTGATGACTGATTGAATAATTTCCGTGGAGGTGTGGCCCTGCCATTCAGTGTGGGCCTTGATTACTGGAGCACTATATAAGCTCAGACAGAAGGAGCGAGCTTGCTACAGCCAAGAGGGACATTTTGAAGAATGCACAGGAACTGAGACAGGAGCTGCAGCTTACAGAGACATTTTTGAAGACTGCCATTGAAAGTAGAGTTTTGCTCCGGAGAAGCTAAGAGAGGACAAATACTCCAAGAGCAACTGAGAGTGACATTTTTGAGGAACTGCAGCCTAGAGAGGAACGTCCTGGGAGAAAGCCGTTTTGAAACCAGAAATCTGGAACAGATGCCAGCCACATGCCTTCCCAGCTAACAGAGGTTTTCCGGACACCATTGGCCATCCTCCAGTGAAGGTTCCTGATTGTTGATATGTTACCTTGGACACTTGATAACTTTAATACTGTAACTGTGCAACCAAATAAACCCCCTTTATAAAAGCCAATCCGTTTCTGGTGTTTTGCAAAAAGGCAGCATTAGTAAACCAGAACAGGGTCCTTCTCCTCATCCCTCCTTCTTCCATCCCTACACCTTCAAACTATACCCCATTCTGCCCCATATTGTGGGGGGACCCCTTTTCACTCCTCAGTGCTGTCAGCTCCAGAAGTATTTCTCTTTCTTCTAGCACTGCTGATGCATTCGTTCTTTGTAGGAGGGGGGCATCAATATCCATGTAAATGAGTTCTCCAGTTCTTATGGATTGAATGCATCCCCAAGAAGATACGTTGAAGTCCCAAATCCCAGTGCTGCAGAATGTGATTTTTTAGAAGTGTGGTCCTTGCAGATACATTGAATCCCTTTTCCTCCTGCCCACTGGAATACATTGTTCCAAATATCCCTCCTCTTTCTTTCTCATGACATCAATGCTTCCTTCCCTACTGTGATCAGCCCATATGCAGAAACAATGTTGCCTTCAACCACAAAGCAACAAATGAAATAGGCACACTCTTTTGCTCCTCTCCCCACTCTAGATAGCATTGTGTTTTGCTGCTACCCTTTACAACAACAACAAAAAAAAACTGTACAACAAAACTTCTTCAAAGTTGTGGATACACAATGTCTCTAATTTCCCCTCCACCCCTTGTGTCTGAAACACAGTCCATTCGAATTTCCCCCCAAGATTTCACCAAGACATCTTCTGTTTGGTCACCAATGACTTCCCATCACTGAGCCCATTCTTGCATATCTTTAACACTCACTCTCACGCAGCCTTGGTTTTGTGCCCACTTTGGTTTAAATGCTTCCTTTGTATCCTGCCATGTCTCCCTGAAATTAGATTACTCCAGCATGGGAATTGCGAGAAAGTTTGGAGTGGAAATGTCCGCCTTGAAACTCTTGGATGGGATTCCTGAGCATGCCAATATTGCCTGAACCTCAGTGATTTCCTTTTGCACTAGTGATTTGTCACCAAGTTTATTATCTGATCCTCTAGAATGATTCTCTCTCAGATTGAACACAATGGAAAGTACTGGGATATGGGTGGAGAAAAAGAGCATTCGTCTTGATTTTCTGCATTTAGTTCAAATCCTTTGACCTTCTCTTCATACAGCAGGAAAATGAAAAGGTTGAGCAAACTATAAAAGAAACATCATATTTTTGTTATAGGAACCATATCCCAAACTACAGAACTTACTTTAAATGGAAATATGAACTCTATTTCTGGCATCATTATATATTATATGCTTGGAAAGTATAAGACCACCACATCATTCATAAGGTTATATTACCAGATAAAAAGTTTCAAAAATACTAAAATAACTATGTCATGATAACTAAGCACTATAATTCTGTATTCCACCTGCAACTTATGTATGTATAGGGCATAAATGGAGGGTCAATTAATTTTCTTCCAGAGTCAGTTATACTAGCATCATTTATTAAACAATCTAGCTTTATCTTGCTGTGCTAAAAAATAAACACTGGCATAGGTTACATTTTCATGCTTTGGGATCTACATTTTTAATTTATTTATTCTTTTGCTTTTTTGGTCTATTTCTCCATCCCTATGTCAATACCATATTGATTTCATTGCAGTGACTTGATAGTATACTCTGACATGGGATGAGAAACATTTATCTAATTCTGGTAAAAATCAGTGAGAGAATGTGCTGGGAAGATATTTTGGAGTAGGCAATATTGGTGAAGGGTATATTATATAAGACCCCATATTTCCAAAATCTCTTTAACCAGACCCCAAAATAGACAGCATATCTTAGGAGAGATAGAGGATACACCAAAAAATCCATGGATGTAGTAGGAGAATAGACAATTCTACCCACAACTGAAAAACAAATAGACTCTAATCCTATTTCCTACATGAAGATTGAGTAATATATTTGTGCACAGATACAAAAAAGGGTGACCAAGTCAAAGAACATTTCTATGTGACATTGATATTGATTTTCTCCTTTGATTTATATCTACCTCTTCCTACACATATTGATACACATTGATAAATCCACCCCCTGCCCTTTTTCAACACCAGCATCTTATTATGAAAGTAAGCAGAGGGAAAGATTAGCAGATCAAAATATAAGATGACCGACTTGGGGAAAATACAGTCCATGGAATCCCCAGATTGCAAAAAGATCAATTTTTGTACAAAAAGCACAATGTGTGGAAATATGCAAATTTGGAGTATAATCAAGTGTTTGAAGCCCTTGAGTGACCATAAAAAAACCCTAGATACATACATTTTACCTGGATACAACAGAAAGTTAACTACACTTTAAAATGCACTGTGTGCTCCTTATCCTTTTCAGTATCTTATTTAATATATTTTAAAACCAAACTGAGAATAATTTGGTGTTATCTCCAAGTAATATATTTTGGTCAATAAAATATTGACTTGGTAATTTTGTTGCTATATCTGAGCTCAAAGGAAATCACCTATGCAATTATTTCATTAAGAAAATGCATAGCAAAACACTGCCAAGCATAGCAATAACCAGATTCAATTTGTAGTCATTGTCAGGGAATTGCTGAATAACGCAAGCCTCCAGGTTATATGAAGCTCCTTGAAAATGACTTTAAACACTGAGAATTATTTAATTATAGCATTTTTACCATTAATATCTAAAATCCACTCATTTTAATTGATAGACACATAGTGATAAAAGAAAGCAGGTTTTCCCAGGGAATGACAGTATGCTTTACATATATATCAGTTAGGAAATCATTGTGAATTCTTCGACTTGGAATTTTGAAAATCTGAAATCATTTTCAAAGTATGTTTCCCATAGATAATCATGTCTGAGAAGGTAAAGATATACAGAAAATATTAGCTTACACTAATCTGAATGTGAGTTTTAGCTTTTACAGTGACATGATATGTGTTATAAATAAATGCAATATATTTATTAAATTTAGGAGAACACCTCTGCAAAACTTTTAACTGTGGATATATTCTGGGGTTCAGAGCCCTATTCCACCTAGAAACTTCCTTCCCCATTCCTGGTTATAAAAGGAAGATGCAGAGCTTCTCTCTGACTTCTAGCTGTTAGCATCCTTTAAGATTTTATAATGAAGGGGAGCTGAACTGAGTGGTTTAGAAAGCAGCTCTGGGTTCTCAGAAGTATCCCTGGGGAAGTTTACATCACCAAGATCTCATCTGGCAGCTCCACCATGAGGTTTGAGAGTGGAATGAGCAAATCACCAAGATGGGATCAGGGAGCACAGCACGCAGGAGAAAAATTAGCCTTAGGGAGAGAAACCATGAGTGGGCAAAAGGACCAGACTCTGCATACAGCTTTGCAAATGCCCAAGTTGTTTATATTTACTAATATCTTTTTAGTGCATTTCACTTTGATCAGTGTTTATGGAAGATTCATGTTTATGAGTAAAACAGGATTTTTAAAATTATTTTATTGTGGGTATATATATATAAATAAATAACATAAAATTTGCCATTTTAACCATTTTAACTGCACAACTCAGACACACATGCACAAAAGAACTGAAAGCAGGGACTCAAACAGATACTTGTACATGAATTTTCAAAGCAGCACTAGTCACAATAGCCAAAAGGTGGAAGCAACACAAGTGTCCAGCTACAGAGAAACAAATGAGTTCTGTCCATACAAGGGAATATTATTCGGCCATAAAAAGATGTGAAGTGCTGATATATGCTGCAATGTGTAAGAACCTGAAAACATGATGCTAAATAACAGAAGGCAGATACAAAAGGACAAAAACAAACTTCATAAGTTGCTTAAATATCTGAGTCAAGTTAATGACTTATGAAAGAAACCACCAATGACAACTTACAGCTAGATTTTCTCAATTCTGCTAAATTCATTTCATTAATAACATGCAGTCTAACTTTCAGGAGGACAGAAACTCAGAAGCAGAAAAGCAAACTTCACTTGTAATAATGCTTTTCTCTGCTAAGTGCTGTACACACGAGATCACAATTTATTTCACTGTCTTCTTCCTTTGTCCTTTTCTACCAAGTACCTTTGGACTTTGTTGGGCTGTCCTAGTTTGCTAATGCTGCAGAATGCAAAACACCAGAGATGGATAGGCTTTTATAAAACGGGGGTTTATTTCGCTACACAGTTACAGTCTTAAGGCCACAAAGCGTCCAAGGTAACACATCAGCAATCGGGTACCTTCACCGGAGGATGGCCAATGGCATCCGGAAAACCTCTGTTAGCTAGGAAGGCAGCTGGCATCTGCTCCAAAGCTCTGGCCTCAAAATGGCTTTCTCCCAGGACGTTCCTCTCCAGCAAGCTTGCTCCTCTTCAAAACATCACTCCCAGCTGCACTCAGTTTCCTCTCTTTGAGTCAGCTCATTTATATAGCTCCACTGATCAAGGCCCACTCTGAATGGGCGGGGCCACGTCTCCATGGGAACATCTCATCAGAATCATCACCCATAGCTGGGTGGGGCACATTCCAAGCAAATCCAACCATCACCAAAACATCTGCCCCACAAGGCCACAAAGATAATGGCATTTGGGGGACACAATGCACTCAAACCGGCACATTCCACCCCCTGGACCCCAAAATGACATCATCTTTCCAAATACAAAATACATTCATTCCATCACAATATCATAAAAAACTTAAATCATTTCAGTAACAAAAGTTAAGTACAAGATCCCATCAAAATCAATTATAGGCATGGCCAGTCCTAAGGCATAATTTTTCTTTAGCTGTGGATCTGTGAACTTAGAACAAGTTATGTGCTCCCAATATACAAAGGAGAGACATTCATAGGATAAACATTTCCATTGCCATAAGGAGAAAGAGTAAGGAAAACAGGGTTAACAGGAGCAAAACAGTTCCTAAAACCCGCAGGACAAACTCCATTAGATTTCAAAGTCTGAGAGTCATTTACAGAACAATGTTGCATCCTTGGGGCTTGAGAGAGTGGGAGTCTACGGCTTCCTAAGTGCCTTTGTGGCAGCCCTTTTCTCTCCAAATGCTTGGGTGAGTGCTCCAACATATCCACACATTGGGGAGACCACCTTCTCGGCCCCACCCTCCTCAAACCTCGGGGCAGCTCCCGGATTCCCTTCCATCTCCGGGGCACACGCTCAACCCCTTCAGAACAGTTGGTGGCAGCCAGGCTATCCTCAATTCCCTGGAAATGTGCTCCACCTTCTTTGGGACCTGAGGTGGCAAAACTCTTCCAGAGCATCGAGGCGGAAAGCCCGCCCTCGACCTCCAGGGCAAACTCACCCTTTCCATGCATGTGGGCTGCTCCGCTCTCCCAGCCCGAGACCTCCTGACTCCAGACCTCAACCTCCATGGCTCTGTCTTTGAAGAGATTTTTCCTTTAATTTTTTCCTTGTCTGTCTCCTCCAGTCCAGACCGGCAATGGCTCTGTCTATGAAGATCTCGCAAAAATTCTGTTGGCTTTGCATGAAGCACACAGAGGTCAAAGCCATTAGACAATAGGACTTTCCACAAATCCCTTCTAGATAATTCCATCTCCAATCTTGGCTTGTACTGAAATGGCGGCTGGGTTCTATGTTTGGTTACATCCTCATGTTGGACTGTAGCTTCAGGGATTCCACCCCCTGGAAGCTCGTAATTTTCCAAGCAATCAGCTTCTGGTCTCTTTGAACCCAAGAGTTCAGTTCTAAGTTTATCTCTTTCCACTCGCATTTTACTATAAGCTGCAAGGAGAAGCCAGGATACATCCTCCACACGTAGTCTGGAGATCTCCTCAGCTAAGTATTCCAGGTTGTTGCTTCCAGATTCTTCCTTCCATCTGACACCAGGACTCAATTTTGCCAAATTCTCTGCCACTTTAAAACAAAGATCACCTTTCTTCCAGTTTACAACAACACATTCATCATTTCTGTTCAAGGCCTCATCAGAAGTATCTTTAGAGTCCATATTTCCACAAACAGTCTCTTTAAAGCAGTTTTGGCCTTTTCTATCAAGCTCCTCACAACTCTTCCAGAAACTCCCCATTATCCATTTAAAAAGCCATTCCAACATGTTTGGTATTTGCAAACTCAGCAGCAAAAGCACCCCACTTCTCTGGTACCAAAATCTGTCCTAGTTTGGTAATGCTGCAGAATGCAAAACACCAGAGATGGATTGGCTTTTATAAAATGGGGGTTTATTTCGCTACACAGTTACAGTCTTAAGGCCACAAAGCATCCAAGGCAACACATCAGCAACCGGGCACCTTCACCGGAGGATGGCCAATGGCGTCCGGAAAACCCCTGCTAGCTAGGAAGGCAGCCGGCATCTGCTCCAAAGCTCTGGCCTCAAAATGGCCTTCTCCCAGGATGTTCCTCTCTAGCAAGCTTGCTCTTCTTCAAAACATCACTCCCAGCTGCACTCCGTTCCCTCCCCCGGAGTCAGCTCATTTATATAGCTCCACCGATCAAGGCCCACCCCGAATGGGCGGGGCCACGCCTCCATGGGAACATCTCATCAGAATCATTACCCACAGCTGGGTGGGGCACATTCCAAGCAAATCCAACCATCACCAAAACATCTGCCCCACAAAACTACAAAGATAATGGCATTTGGGGGACACAATACATTCAAACCGGCACATGGGCTAATTGCAGATTGAGAAATCTCTCTGTAGAGATTATGGCCAAAACCAAACAAAACCAGGCAGCTGCAAAAAATCTATCTGTCTTGCTTTTCTGAGAATAGAAAATTTGAAGAATAAAAGGAAAGGACAAATTTTCCTGATTCCTGAGGGAAAATTTTGTGTAGCATCTTTGGAAGAACCAGACAGGTGTTTTATGATACATAAATGCGTATCAGTACTGTTACTTAATAATAACTTTAATATACAAACATTCAAATCACCAGAAAGTACATCTATCCTGTTACTTTGTGGTGAGTCAGGTTAAATTGAAATGGATGCAGACACTAAAATTGATATTTTTCCAAAAAGGAGGTAAATCTCTTTCTTTGAAGTTTATTTGTTAATTTAAGGCTACTGAACCTTTATTTGTTCTTCTGGGAATGGACCAGGTCACCAGTTTGCTGGAACACATCCCTTTGTGTAAAGATTTCTGGCACTTAGATTGAATGGAAACAACATACCCAGCGTGAACTTACTAAACATTTCCATCTGCTATTTATAAAAGAAGTTCAGGAGCAAGCAAAAGCAAGTGCTGGTGTAATTTGTCAATGATTCATTGCAGTGACGGGCGGGGCTGTCATGTTACTGGGTTAATACCAAGAGCGAGCAAGCCCACACTGAGTTATTTTCCATTGTTAATTTTATTGGACTTCACAACAGAGACGTCACTATGGCAATCCAGAACCACAAAGAGCTGGGTGCTACAGTGCCACAATGGGGACTTGGAGAGCTAGCTCTCCATGTTGACGTGATCTTCAAGCAAGAAAATGTGACACATGTTTGCCCAAAGATGTTGGCTTCTCATTTATCCTTCTGTTTCTGGCTATTCCTCTAAGTTTCAGCTCTGAAGGTGAAATATCTCCTTCATCATAGCTGAGGTAAAACCAACACCTTCTTGGAAGAACTGCAAAACTATTTCTTCTTTCTGAGCTTAAAATGGTTTCATCCTGTAATATTTTACTGACCTTGGAGAGATTCCATTAATCTAAAAGTAGAACTTTATTGTATACAAAGGGTGTCTTGCTTTTTTCCATCTTGTTTTTCTGTTATATACAGACTTTTCAGTATTATCGAAGTTCACTTCCTGCCTCATCTAGCCTTAGACTGATGTAAGGGTGAAGAGTAAAACAATGGAAGGAGTTTTGCTTACATTTTACTTGAATTTTCCAAAAAGTTAATAGGCAGTATTTTTTTTAGCAATTTTAGGCTTACAGAAAAATTGACCAAAAAGTCCAGAGTTCCCATATGCCCCCTCACTCACTCACACACACAGATTCCCCCTATTATTTCTTTTAAACTTTATTTCTCAAAAAATTTAAAAAAAAGCATTTCAAGCAAAACAAAACAAGGGAATAAGAAAAACAAATATCCTAAAATAAATAAAGTAAATAAAAACTCTGTTTTGTATAGTTCTGTGGGTTTTTACAAACACATGTCACATTATCCTCCATTACAGATACCAATCAGAATATTTTCACTGCCCTAAGAATGTTTTTTGCTCCAACTACTC
Source organism: Choloepus didactylus (assembly GCF_015220235.1). Lineage (NCBI taxonomy): Eukaryota > Metazoa > Chordata > Mammalia > Pilosa > Megalonychidae > Choloepus > Choloepus didactylus. The sequence goes on along the minus strand of NW_023637621.1, from coordinate 3,067,468 downwards.
ATCCCTTATTCCCTCTTCCCAAACCGCTAAAACTATTGATTGTTTTACTATCTCTATAATTTTGCATTGAGATGCATTTCAACTTAACGATTTCCAACATATTTAACCTAAAACTTGCTTTATCTTAAAAAGCCAAATTTAAAGTTCTTACAATTTTCTTGGATGTTACTTTTAAAATTTGGAAGAGACAAATGGTCTTAAATGACACATTTCATCTAGTGTTAGAAAAGGACATTTCTTCTGATAATTTATAGAGATTACAATAAGAAATATGGGAAGTTGCCGAATCTAAAAGAGGCAGCTGATAAACAACAGGAATGTTCTTCAGATGTAAAGATTATCCGTCACAAGGCTTGGAATTTAGCTGACTCAACAGAAAGTAACACATTAGCAGTTGTCTTTTATTTTCTCATCATATGCTTCTGATGTTTGGACTGCTTCCTTTTCAAGTAAAAAGAAATATTCCTAGGGAAATAGATTTCATGGGGAAACTTTCAACTTTCCCTATTCTGACTAACTAGTTATTGTACATACAAAGAAAAGGCAAATTAAAGCGTAAATTTTGCTTTTGAGGAACCAACACTTTTATTATCAAAGGCTATTTGCATTGACTTTATCTGGCAACAAAGATTCTTCCAATTTAATTGATTTATTTTGCTATTAGTTTTATGTATGCTACTGACAATACTATAATATTTTCAATGACATGTTATTCCTTCTATTTACTCATGTATTATAATTTTATTATTATAAACATGTATAGAAACAAATATCTGTGTTTTCCCAAGTCCCCTAAAAACAGAATTTGAGTCAAAAGCTTCTGTGCTTGCACCCTTTCATTGCAAGTGCAATCCCAGGGAAGCAAAAGTGAAGGAAAGCAAAGTGAGTCAGGGAAGGGAGAGAGAAAATAAAAGTGTGTGCTACCCAGCTGGCCACACCTTAAGTATATACTATGGCTCAGTCTCTACAGAAAAGCTTCATGGAGCTATAGATTGCAGAAAGACTCGAGAGGGGAGGAAGGGAGAATAATTTACCATGGTTTAAGGCTCCCAAATCTCAAAATTCTCTCCCCAGCACATCAACCCCAGCACTTCTGAACTGCTCAATGTGGCGCTTGTGAAAATAAAAAAGATGCAGTGACATGCAAGCTGCAAGCTTCCCAGGCTATCCTCTGCAGCCCGTGGGAGCAAGCATGTCCGGTAGTATGCCAGGCTCAGTGATATCCAGGATCTAAGGGCAGGAGCCCAAGAAGCAAGAATGATTGGAGGTACCTGAAGAAGGCAGAGCATCTGCCATGGAGGACCTGGGTTTGCAGAAATATTGGCCACCTGTCTTGAAGACCCACCATCCTGGGAGACCACTCAAGCTGTTGTCAGGACATCTCAGGACAAGTGGGCAGCCCAGGGAGTTGCATCTACAGAATCTCCCACATCCAAAAATTCAAACAACCAATAAAGCCACCGACAGTCAATGATGACTAGGAAAGTTGAAGATTACATACAACCCTACCACCCTGATGATGACACACTTGATAGCTAACAGTCCAGTTTTTTGCATGCATGCATGGCTCGCATTAGATCAAACCTTGTATAAAGCTTTATTCTTTATTTGGTATTACATATATAAAAAAAAACTCTCACATCTGTAAATACAAATGAAATGTAGATTAAACTAGCTTCTCACTTGAAACCCACAATGACTCTACATTGAGCTGAAGCATGTCCTCCCAAAATTCATGTCCATGCAGAAGCTGTGACTGTGAAATTATTTGGAAATAGGGTCTTTGTAGATGTAACCAAATTAAGATGAAGTCATTCTGGAGTAGGGTGAGCATTAAATCCAACATGACCTTATTAGAAGAAGGAACTTTGGGCACCAAGACATGGACATATTGGGCAGAAGACCATGTGAAGACAGGATGCCAAGAATGGGGTTATGCATTGTTCTAGTTTGCTAATGCTGCCAGAATGCAAAACACCAGAGATGGATTGGCTTTTATAAAAGGGCCTTTATTTGGTTACACAGTTGCAGTCTTAAGGCCATAAAGTGTCCAAGGTCATCAACAATCAGGTACCCTCACTGGAGGATGGCCAAAGGTGTCTGGAAAACCTCTGTTAGCTGGGAAGGCACATGGCTGGTGTCTACTCCAAAGTTCTGGTTTCAAAATGTCTTTCTCCCAGGACATTCCTCTCTAGGCTGCAGTTCCTCAAAAATGTTACTCTTAATTGCTCTTGGGGTGTTTGTCTTCTCTCAGCTTCTCCAGAGCAAGAGTCTGCCTTCAACGGCCATCTTCAAACTGTCTCTCACCTGCAGCTACTCTCTCAGCTTCTGTGCATTCTTCAAAGTGTCCCTCTTGGCTGTAGCTCCTCTTCAAAATGTCACTCTCAGCTGCACTGAGTTCCTTCTGTTTGTCAGCTCATTTACATGGCTCCAGTTATTTAATTTAGACCCACCCTGAATGAGTGGGATAACACCTCCATGGTAATTACCCAATCAGAGTCATCACCCACAGTTGGGTGGGGCATATCTCCATGGAAACACTCAAAGAATTACAATCTAATCAACACTGATACCTCTGCCCACACAAGATTACATCACAGATAACAGAGTTTTGGGGGACATAATACATTCAAAGCGGCACATGCATCCACAAGCCAAGGAACACCAAAGATTGCCGGCCATGAACAGAGGCTAGAAGAGACAAGGTGGGATTCTCTACTACACACTTCAGGCCTCCAGAGCCATGAGACAATAAGCGAGTGCTGTTTGAAGCAACCCCATTTGTGATATTTTGTTATAGCAGCTTTAGGACACTAATACAGCATCTTTCCCAAGGAAGATGCAGGAAAAGATAAAACCTGTAACATCTGCAAGAATACCGATACCTAAAGCCAGAAGGCTGAAAATGATGGACCAGCCTTCAGCATAGCATGTGGCTCTGATTTCTAGGAGACAACTGCCAGCTATTTCCCAATGTGTCCATCTCTGCCCATAAAGTAGGAATTCCATGAAACCATCCATGGGCATGGTGGATCCCACTTCTCCGAGGCCATCTGGGGAGGAAAACCCTTTCTTTGCTTCCCTCTCACCCCTGTCCTTTTCCCCATACATTCCCATTTCCTCCACATTCTGTTCCTTTGGGTTCTGTACCTCTTCAATGCATTATTCAGTGCCTCTGTCTCGAAAAGGCAGTGCTCATTGGCTATTGTGAGGAAGGGAAAACAAATCTGGTTAGATATTTCTATTTCAGAACATTTAAAGGAACAAATGCAGGGGAGAAACCAGAAAACCACCTTCTAAAATGCCAGGAAGGGGTTGGGAAACCACAAGGAAGGAACAGAAAGAAATAAAAGGAAAAACTTGAAATAAGTTGAAAATCAAAATTACAATAATAAATGTAAATGGATTAAATACACTTCTTCAAGAAGAAAACACTCTGTGCAATTGAAATAAATCCAGTGCCATGCTGTTTGCAAAAGTAAGAATCAATAAAAAAATTAACAAGAATTTAGATAAAAGAATGGAGATAATCATGGAAAAGCAAATTATATTAATATTAGTGCTTGAGAAAAAGGGTGAAATTAATTACTTAGACTGAATATAAAGGCAATTCATTTTGATTAAGATGTTGCTTATCTTGATATGTAAACAAGAAATTTACATAAAATATTAATTTTAGGTCATTTAAGTGAGATATTTATCTTTCTGTATCTTGCTTGGCAAAGTATTTTTTACTTATATAAAATGAGGTTGTAGCAAAGGTACAATACATAAATGAAAAATATCCACTAACTGAATAAAAATGTAAGTACACTAAATTTCACAATGTTCAGTAATAGGATTCTTTTCCCCTTCTTTTAAAAATTATAACCAATAATTTGTGTGCATCCTTGGATTTGTAGTTGTCTGGTTTGTTTCTTAAGAAAAATTATAAGACAGGGAATTTCTAGGTCAAAATTATGTAAAATGTTAAGTTTTAGTCCATATTTTAACCTAACCTCTCCAGATAATTTGTATATTACTTAAATAGTATAAAAACATGACTATTTCATCATAGATTCAGGAATAATTGGCACCATTAATCTTTAAAATGTCTTTGATCACCTGTAATGTTGAACACGACTTTTATATTCATTGATTTCCTGGGTGCAAAAATTCCCCGGGGGAGCTGAGTAAAGAGTTGGGGTTGAACTGCCCCCCACACCCAGCTCACATTTTGTGGAGACAAAAATAGGGCCTTTCTCTCTTTCTTCTAATAGTACTTTCTCAGAATACCGAGCCCACTCTGCCAGAACCATTCAAACTTGAGTTTCCCCATTGGGCAACCAGACGTGGGGCAGATGCAATTGCTCAACCCACTCATAGGAATCGTTTCCAATCCCAGTCTTCTGGTGCTGAATCCTACAGCACGTTCTCTCACTTGTTCATACCACTACTCATTTATTTATTCATTTGGTTGGCTCCAAAGGAAGGATTCCTGTAACCACCTTATATATGCCATTCTAGATTCCAGGGAAACAAAACAAAACTAACAACTATATACAGGGCTTCTGTCCCCAAGAGCTCATAACAATGTGAGGGGAGCTAAAAATCTAAATGGGGCGCTAAAACAAAACATGAAGGAAACACATTTGCTCATCTTATTCTCCACCACCTCTTTCTAATATTGCAGACTCATCCCTGCTCTACATTCTCTGCCTCCCTGCTCTACATTCTCTGCCTCCTTGCTAGTGACTGCAGATCTGACCATGCTTTGCAGATTTAGGGCTCTTTACTCATGGGAAGACCATTCCCAGGCCCCAGCCCTTCCCAGTCCATCCCATCAAGTTTCAAATCAGCAACCAAGAGCTCCCAAACCTTGACGTATTAGACCCAGAATGTGGACTGCTCACCAGGTCAATGAAAGAACTAAGACTTGAACTCTGTAAATCTAGAATCAGATGACATTAAAGGCGTATTTCTATACAAGACTTCATGAAACATAGCCGTTATATTAGGGTTCTCCAGAGAAACAGAATTGATAGTTTATATGTATATGAAATATTTATAGATTTATTCTAGGAATTGGTTCACTCACTGTTGGGGATGGGCAAGCCTAAATTCCTTAGGGCAGTCTGCAAGTTGATGAAGGTGATGTTGAATTCCCCAGGAGAAGCTGACTGGTTGAAGTACAGATAGAAATTCTTCTTTCTGACCTATGAAATCTTCAGTAATGACTTGAAGACCTTCAAATGATTGGATGAGGAGATGCCCCTCATTTATAAGTGCAAATGCTTATGTTGACTGTAGATGCAATCAACTGTAGATGCAATCAATTGACCAATGATGTATACCCATCTATGAAATACCCTTACAGCAACAATCAGCAAAAAGATTAGGGCTTGCTTGGCCAACAACTGGATGCAATAACTAGTGAAAGTTGACACATGAAGTTAACCATCCCAACTACAGAAATATAAAGTTCCAAAGATTGTAAATATTTATTAGATACATGTCCTTATATGCATTTACCTGTAGTGTTTTATTCATAAATTTGTGATCATAGGCACAGCTTTTCAAACACTATTTTCCAAGAGCCATTGCTTACATTCTAGTCAAATATCTTGAGGGTAAACATGTGCCTTATATAAGGTAAAACAAAAAGTCTGGCAAGGATTTCCTAGTTGTGATAATAGACAAGAATTTCTTTTATTTTTTAGTGTATTCTGATTTTTAAAATTTGTTTTCAATTAGATGGCAAATTTTATTAAAAAAGAAAAGCACCAAGATGGTTTAGGTACTTATTACTTATCATTATTTATTAGATATCACCTCACTCATTCTTGTATACACATTTAATAATCTCAGGTTTTTTTTTTTTACTGTTTCATAACTTGGGCAAATGGTAAAATATTTAACTACAAAGTTTTGTTGCGTACTGAACTTTGTGTGATTTATTTATAGAATTTATTTCCTGAGATATTCAAGGGATCACATCAAAGGCATAAGTCACAAACAGGCCATTTAATTCACACCTTAGAACAGCTTCTAGGCATGAGAAGCACATTTGCACCATTACCAAAGCCACTGGGGGAGAGAAAATGCACTTTTTCTTTACTTCTGAGTTGAGGTCATAGCCTTCGGCAGGTAATATTTTAGGCCTGTTTCTTTCTTTTAGTTCCCACAGTAAAAATGTAAGACAATGTTTACCACAGCCTTTAGGCTCCCCTTTAAATCACCACTCAGTTCTTGTCTCAAGACTCTACAATTCCCATTTTCCCTCTTCATGAATTTGCCTTCTCCCACACCATGCAGTCGCTGAGATTTCTAGCCCTAGATGGAGATTACCTTTATTTTGTCATCAAACAAGAGATGACTTCTTTGCAAAACTGTAAAAAGTGCCAGCATTAAAGAATGCTATCTTTTATCACAAGATAATACTAGTTGGTCTTTATTGGATGCTTGCTATGTGTCAGCTGTTCTCGTGGTCAAGATGCCTGAATTCATTAGATCTTGTGATAAGTTTGTGACCTGGTTCTATTAATAGTCTCATGTTCCACATGAGGAAATGAAAGTCCAGGGATTAAATGATGTCCAATTCTAATTTTTAGTTGAGCCAGCAGCCAAGACCTGGAGATCTACTCTGCTTCCCATAACACCACATATAAGAGTCAATGCTAGATCAATAAAATATTCAAATGGTCCTGACTCTGTTTGCTTTTAATTTCCATTTCATACAAAGGACCAGAAAAAATTTCATTGCAATTCTTGAAGGTCTAGTTATCATTGCAGGGTGGTATCAAGTTTTGAGGAATTAGTTTCAGGGAGAAATGAAATCATTTTGCAAAAGCTTTTAAGTTCTATTGATTTCTATCAATCCTCCCTTCTGTTTTCTTTGGGTTTATTTTTCTTTACTTGTTTCTAGTTTCCCAAATTCAATGCACAAACCATTGGAATTCATTCTTTCTTGATTCCTAATAAACGGTTTTAAGCTGTACATTTTTCTTGGATTACTATTTTAGCCATATATTAGAGGCTTTCGTGTGGATTTTTATTGCTTCTTTCTAATAGACTGTAATTATAATTACAGTTTTGATTTAACTGTTAACCTAGGAATTATTTAGAAATGCACTATCAAATCCCCAAGTAGAGAGGGTTTTAATTTTATTTTTCCTATTTGTTGAAAATGTTTGGTTTTATTGCACTGTTAGTGGTGAAGTTTACTTTAATTTTTATTTTATTTTTGGAGGGCAATTATGGATATGTTGAGATTCTTTGGTTGAGGCTTGTCTTCTATTACTATTTCTCCAAGAGTGCAAAAAATAAAGAGGAATATTCAGTATATTCCATTATTGGGCTTAACAGCAAGAAATCACGAGAAAATAAAAAGTCCAAGTCTATATCCCTTTATAACTCTTCTATGATTTGCCTCTCAAAACTAGAGGCAGCTGATATTTGGATGATTATTTTTAAATTTCAATGAGAAAGAACTTCCAGGACATACATTCTTTTTGTCAACTACCCTTTCACCACCCATGATGACATTATCTGGAATTTTAATTTCATATTGTCTGCCTACCATTTTTACAATGGACAATTATTTAGCCTCAGTGGGCTTTTTCGTTTTGTTTTGTTTTGTTTTGTTTTGTTTTGTTTTTTGGAATCTGACATTTGCTTCCTTACATTTTTGTTATATTTTTGCCAAAATCCATCTTGAGTAATTCTTTACACAGGCTGTGTGTGGAATAAACTTACTCACCGAGTAATGGTTTATGCTCTGAGATTCGGTGAGTTACATTCCCTCCCTGTGCTTGAGTATCTTAATTGGAAAACACAAATAATAGTAGCATCTACCTCATAGGTTTGTTTTGAAGATTAAATGAGGAGATTCAATGAATGCTTACTGATTGCAGCATAGAATAAGTTGTATGTGCTCATATCTAATGTGTATGCATAGACATCCATATATACACATGTGGAGGACTAAATAGACATAACATATGTCATAATATACAAAGAATGTCATTATAATGATATATAATTATATGGCTATAATACATATTATAATATTGCGTGTGTGTTCATTCCAAAGCTGAGGATACAAGTCCATATTCAAAAGTGAGGCAAACCACAATGGAAGAGGGAAGTGATAATCCAATCAAGGCTTATTTTGAAACAAGTGAAAGAAGCCCACGTTTCAAGCATGTCCTTCATCTCAGCCCATATAAGAAGACTGAAGGAGAGAAGAGAAACCCTGGAGGCTTACAGGTGAGTTGCTGTGGGGTAAGTCATTCCCTGCTCCCTCACCAATTCACAATGGGAAAGCTGTAAGAGAATGGCCCATAGAGACCCAACAAGAATGAATCAGGCATCCTGGTCCTTTGCTAGATGCCCCCTCAGGCAAGACACTGGTGCCTCCTGGAGTACTGGCGAAAGCCCTTCGGGTCTAGGGAGGGTAGAATGGAGTGGCCAGAAACCACCCTACCCCATGTGACAAGTCCTGGAGAAGGAGAAAACATGATGGACAGTTAGCAGGACTGAGCCATCTGGCTTGAACCCCACCTCAAATTCAACCTGCCCTGGGTGCTCTCAGAAACTCACCCAGCCACCAGCCAGCCTTTCAAGACAAGAAGATAAAGCAGCACAAATGTGACAAGAAACATCTGCCTTCTCCTAGCTCTCTCGTCTCTCCTACCCCCTTAAACTCCTTGGAGGAGACTCCCAGAAGGGTAAGCAGGGGACATTGCAGGAGCGGATTCCTCCCAACTCCAGTCTGTTGTCCCAAAGACTCTCCTTGCACTTTCCCCCGTTGGAGCCGGCCGCCATGCTTTGAACAGCCCTCTGGAGAGACCCAAGGAGCTGACGGTGGCCTTTGGCCAATGGCCAACGAGGAGCCAAGACAACCTTGAAGGAACAAGACCAACAACTCTCAAAGTACCAAATCCTGCCAGCGACCACGTGCATGAGCTTGGAAGTGGGTCGTCCTCAAGTCAAGCCCTGAGTCAAAGTCTTAGTTGCAGCCTTGTCAGGGAGCTTGCTTCACCTGTGTTCCCAACCCACATTAACTGGAAGACAGTAAACGCTGTTGTAAGCCACAAAGTTTGTGGTAATTTGTTGTGCAGCAATAGATAACCCATGCACATGGATTTCTCAAAGATTCTGAATTGTCACTTTCACCCTTTTCCATTTCATGAGCTAATACTAATTTATACATAGAAGACATGTAGATTCATATATACTTTATGTGCAGACTCTGTGTGGATAGATACACAGTGTATATAGGCAATTTTCTATATACTCTGTGCACACTGTGCGGATACATAGATACACATTGTGTATATATACATTGCATATCTATGTATATATACTATATATGCAATTTTCATTTATATGCTGTGTATCTATGCATATATACTATATATGCAATTTTCATATATACTCTGTGCACACTGTGCAGATACATAGATACACATTGTGTATTATTCACTGTGTATCTATGTGTATATACTATATAGGTAATTTTAACATGGATATACACACTTTGTGTAGATATATTTTATATATTGTGTATATATATATACACACACTGTATCTATGCATATATACTATATATGCAATTTTCATATATACTCTGTGCACACTGTGAAGATATATAGATACACATTGTGTATTATTCACTGTGTATCTATGTGTATATACTATATAGGTAATTTTAATATGGATATACACACTTTGTGTATATATATTTTATATATTGTGTATATATATATACACACACTGTATCTATGTATATATACTATATATGCAATTTTCATATATACTTTATGTGAAAACTCTGTGCAGATACATAGATACACGTGTATATATACACTGTGTATCTATGTAAATATACTATATATGCAATTTTCATATATACTTTATGTGCACACTACAGATACATAGATACACATTGTGTATATATACACTGTGTATCTATGTATACATATTATATACACAATTTTCATATAAAGGCTGTGCACACTCTGTGCAGATACATAGACACACATTGTGTATATATACACTGTGCATCTATGTATATATACTATGATGCAATTTTCATATATATTTTATGTGCACACTGTGTGGATTCATAGATACACATTGTGTATTATACACTGTGTATCTGTGTATATACTATATAGGTAATTTTAATATGTATATACACACTTTGTGTATATATATTTTATATATTGTGTATATATATATACACTGTGTATCTATGTATATATACCATATAGGAAATTTTAATATATATATACACACTTTATGCATATATATTTTATATATTGTGTATATACACACTGTGTGTAGGTATATATCTGTGTATGCATGTATATATATGTACTTCAAGAGGATGAAGAAGGCAACTGAATATCTGCAACTTGATCCCATTTTCTAATACATGCTTAGTGGATGTTAAAATTGAGTATGGCAAACCTAAATACACTGATATTTCAGTCCAGGAATTATCTTAGCAAGAGCACTCTCTATGTACAGTGTTTGTAAGGATTAAAGGAATACATCCCTGTTAAGCAATAATATTGACAATCATGTCCAAAATACAAAATAAATGTTAGCTACTGTCATTATCTGAGATTCATTGTGACTGCAATAATTCTATGGCCAGTGTATAGATAGCATACCATAGTTTATCACTGTGTTTGGAGTCTTTTAGGGGGACAACTTAAAGATGACAGAAGCATTTCAATAATGAAACAAGCTCTCTGTTTTCATGCATGACTTGGTAGAGTAAGAGCTCCATGTACCCAAAGCAGACTTTAACCCAGAGATCATCCTGAGACCTCCACAAATTTCCAGGAAATGTATGCTTTAAGGAAACCAATTTGGTTCAGAAAGATCAGCCATAGCTACGTAGAAACTGTACAACTCGCCATAGTTGAAATTAGGCAAGGAAATGCAGCTGAAGTGTTTCCTGGACATCTGAGCTGTTAAAAACTCACAAAAATCCTAGTATCGTTTCCCAGTAACCATCTATATCAAATGTCTTTTTTCTTTTTACATTTATTTATTTATTTTTTTATCTTCATTTTATTGAGATATATTCACATACCACGCAGTCATACAAAACAAATCGTACTTTCGATTGTTTACAGTACCATTACATAGTTGTACATTCATCACCAAAATCAATCCCTGACACCTTCATTAGCACACACACAAAAATAACAAGAATAATAATTAAAGTGAAAAAGAGCAATTGAAGTAAAAAAGAACACTGGGTACCTTTGTCTGTTTGTTTGTTTCCTTCCCCTATTTTTCTACTCATCCATCCATAAACTAGACAAACTGGAGTGTGGTCCTTATGGCTTTGCCAATCCCATTGTCACCCCTCATAAGCTACATTTTTATACAACCGTCTTCGAGATTCATGGGTTCTGGGTTGTAGTTTGATAGTTTCAGGTATCCACCACCAGCTACCCCAATTCTTTAGAACCTAAAAAGGGTTGTCTAAAGTGTGCATAAGAGTGCCCACCAGAGTGACCTCTCGGCTCCTTTTGGATTCTCTCTGCCACTGAAGCTTATTTCATTTCCTTTCACATCCCCCTTTTGGTCAAGAAGATGTTCTCCGTCCCACGATGCCAGGTCTACATTCCTCCCCGGGAGTCATATTCCACGTTGCCAGGGAGATTCACTCCCCTGGGTGTCTGATCCCATGTAGGGGGGAGGGCAGTGATTTCACCTTTCAAGTTGGCTTAGCTAGAGAGACACGGCCACATCTGAGCAACAAAGAGGCATTCGGGAGGAGGCTCTTAGGCACAACCATAGGGAGGCCTAGCCTCTCCTTTGCAGCAACCGTCTTCCCAAGGGTAAAACCTGTGGTAGAGGGCTCAACCCATCAAACCACCAGTCCCCTATGTCTGTGGTCATGTTAGCAACCATGGAGGTGGGGTAGGCGAATACCCCTGCATTCTCCACAGGCTCCTCAAGGGGGCACCACATCTTTTTTTTTCCTTGTTTTTCTTTTTTTTTTTTTTTTTTAACTTTCCCTTCTTTTTTAAATCAACTGTATGAAAAAAAAGTTAAAAAGAAAACAAACATACAATAAAAGAACATTTCAAAGAGACCATAACAAGGGAGTAAGAAAAAGACAACTAACCTAAGATAACTGCTTAACTTCCAACATGTTCCTACTTTACCCCAAGAAAGTTACCTAATATAGCAACATTTCTGTAAACTTGTTCCTACTATATCCATCAGAAATTAACAGACCATAGTCATTCCTGCTCATCCCCAGAACGTTAAATAGCTTATCTGTTCTTCTTGGATTATTGTTCCCCCTTCCTTAATTGCTCTCTATTGCTAGTTCCCCTACATTCTACATTATAAGCCATTTGTTTTACATTTTTCAAAGTTCACATTAGTGGTAGCATATAATATTTCTCTTTTTGTGCCTGGCTTATTTCGCTCAGCATTATGTCTTCAAGGTTCATCCATGTTGTCATATGTTTCACGAGATTGTTCCTTCTTACTGCCGTGTAGTATTCCATCGTGTGTATATACCACATTTTATTTATCCACTCATCTGTTGAAGGACATTTGGGTTGTTTCCATCTCTTGGCAATTGTGAATAATGCTGCTATGAACATTGGCGTGCAGATATCTGTTCGTGTCACTGCTTTCCGATCTTCCGGGTATATACCGAGAAGTGCAATCGCTGGATCGAATGGTAACTCTATATCTAGTTTTCTAAGGAACTGCCAGACTGACTTCCAGAGTGACTGAACCATTATACAGTCCCACCAACAGTGAATAAGAGTTCCAATTTCTCCACATCCCCTCCAGCATTTGTAGTTTCCTGTTTGTTTAATGGCAGCCATTCTAACCGGTGTTAGATGGTATCTCATTGTGGTCTTAATTTGCATCTCTCTAATAGCTAGTGAAGCTGAACATTTTTTCATGTGTTTCTTGGCCATTTGTATTTCCTCTTCAGAGAACTGTCTTTTCATATCTTTTGCCCATTTTATAATTGGGCCGACTGTACTATTGTCATTGAGTTGTAGGATTTCTTTATATATGCAAGATATCAGTCTTTTGTCAGATACATGGTTTCCAAAAATTTTTTCCCATTGAGTTGGCTGCCTCTTTACCTTTTTGAGAAATTCCTTTGAGGTGCAGAAACTTCTAAGCTTGAGGAGTTCCCATTTATCTATTTTTTTTGTTGCTTGTGCTTTGGGTGTAAAGTCTAGGAAGTGGCCGCCTAATACAAGGTCTTGAAGATGTTTTCCTACATTATCTTCTAGGAGTTTTATGGTACTTTCTTTTATATTGAGATCTTTGGTCCATTTTGAGTTAATTTTTGTGTAGGGGGGGAGGTAGGGGTCCTCTTTCATTCTTTTGGATATGGATATCCAACTCTCCCAGCCCCATTTGTTGAAAAGACCATTATGACTCAGTTCAGTGACTTTGGGGGCCTTATCAAAGATCAGTCGGCCATAGATCTGAGGGTCTATCTCCAAATTCTCAATTCGATTCCATTGATCTATATGTCTATCTTTGTGCCAGTACCATGCTGTTTTGGCAACTGTGGCTTTATAATAAGCTTCAAAGTCAGGGAGTGTAAGTCCTCCCACTTCGTTTTTCTTTTTTAGAGTGTCTTTAGCAATTCGAGGCATCTTCCCTTTCCAAATAAATTTGATAACTAGCTTTTCCAAGTCTGCAAAGTAGGTTGTTGGAATTTTGATTGGGATTGCATTGAATCTGTAGATGAGTTTGGGTAGAATTGACATCTTAATGACATTTAGTCTTCCTATCCATGAACATGGAATATTTTTCCATCTTTTAAGGTCCCCTTCTATTTCTTTTAGTAGAGTTATGTAGTTTTCTTTGTATAGGTCTTTTACATCTTTGGTTAAGTTTATTCCTAGGTACTTGATTTTTTTAGTTGCTATTGAAAATGGTATCTTTTTCTTGAGTGTCTCTTCAGTTTGTTCATTTCTAGCATATAGAAACATTACTGACTTATGTGCATTAACCTTGTATCCCGCTACTTTGCTAAATTTGTTTATTAGCTCTAGTAGCTGTATCGTCGATTTCTCAGGGTTTTCTAGATATAAGATCATATCATCTGCAAACAATGACAGTTTTACTTCTTCTTTTCCAATTTGGATGCCTTTTAATTCTTTGTCTTGCCGGATTGCCCTGGCTAGCACTTCCAGCACAATGTTGAATAACAGTGGTGACAGTGGGCATCCTTGTCTTGTTCCTGATCTTAGAGGGAAGGCTTTCAGTCTCTCACCATTGAGTACTATGCTGGCTGTGGGTTTTTCATATATGCTCTTTATCATGTTGAGGAAGTTTCCTTCAATTCCTACCTTTTGAAGTGTTTTTATCAAAAAGGGATGTTGGATTTTGTCAAATGCTTTTTCAGCATCTATTGAGATGATCAATTGATTTTTCCCTTTTGACTTGTTAATGTGTTGTAATACATTGATTGATTTTCTTATGTTGAACCATCGTTGCATGCCTGGAATAAACCCCACTTGGTTATGGTGTATGATTTTTTTAATGTGTCTTTGGATTCGATTTGCAAGTATTTTGTTGAGGATTTTTGCATCTATATTCATTAGGGAGGTTGGCCGGTAGTTTTCCTTTTTTGTAGCATCTTTGCCTGGTTTTGGTATTAGATTGATGTTAGCTTCATAAAATGAGTTAGGTAGTGTTCCATTTTCTTCAATGTTTTGAAAGAGTTTGAGTAAGATTGGTGTCAGTTCTTTCTGGAAAGTTTGGTAGAATTCCCCTGTGAAGCCATCTGGCCCTGGGCATTTATTTGTGGGAAGATTTTTGATGACTGATTGGATCTCTTTGCTTGTGATGGGTTGGTTGAGGTCTTCTATTTCTTCTCTGGTCAGTCTAGGTTGTTCATATGTTTCCAGGAAATTGTCCATTTCCTCTACATTATCCAGTTTGTTGCCATACAGTTGTTCATAGTATCCTCTTATAATTTTTTTAATTTCTTCAGGATCTGCAGTTATGTCACCTTTTTCATTCATTATTTTGTTTATTTGGGTCTTCTCTCTTTTTGATTTTGTCATTCTAGCTAGGGGCTTGTCAATCTTGTTGATCTTCTCAAAGAACCAACTTTTGGTGATATTTATCCTCTCTATTGTTTTTTGTTCTCTATGTCATTTATTTCTGCTTTAATCCTTGTTATTTCTTTTCTTCTACTTGGTTTAGGATTGGTTTGCTGTTCATTTTCTAGCTTCTTCAGTTGATCCATTAGTTCTTTGATTTTGGCTCTTTCTTCCTTTTTAATATATGCGTTTAGTGCTATAAATTTCCCCCTTAGCACTGCTTTTGCTGCATCCCATAGGTTTTGGTATGTTGTGTTCTCATTTTCATTCGTCTCTATATATTTAGCAATTTATCTTGCTGTTTCTTCTTTAACCCACTGATTGTTTAGGAGTGTGTTGTTTAACCTCCAGGTATTTGTGAATTTTCTAAGTCTCTGATGGTTATTGACTTCTAATTGTATTCCATTGTGGTCAGAGAATGTGCTTTGAATAATTTCAATCTTTTTAAATTTATTGAGGCTTGTTTTATGTCCCAGCATATGATCTATTCTGGATAAAGTTCCATGAGCACTAGAAAAGTATGTGTATCCTGGTGATTTGGGATGTAATGTCCTGTATATGTCTGTTAAATCTAATTCATTTATCAGATTGTTTAGGTTTTCAATTTCCTTATTGGTCTTCTGTCTGGTTGATCTATCTATAGGAGAGAGTGATGTGTTGAAGTCTCCCACAATTATTGTGGAAACATCAATTGCTTCCTTTAGTTTTGCCAGTGTTTCTCTCATGTATTTTGTGGCACCTTGATTGGGTGCATAGACATTTACGATTGTTATTTCTTCTTGCTGAATTGCCCCTTTTATTAGTACGTAGTGGCTTTCTTTGTCTCTCAAAACATCCCTGCATTTGAAGTCTATTTTATCTGAGATTAATATTGCTACACCTGCTTTCTTTTGGCTGTAGCCTGCATGAAATATTTTTTTCCATCCTTTCACTTTCAGTTTCTTTGTGTCCCTGTGTCTAAGATGAGTCTCTTGTATGCAACATATTGATGGTTCATTTTTTTTTATCCATTCTGCGAATCTATATCTTTTAATTGAGGAGTTTAATCCATTTACATTCAACGTTATAACCGTGAAGGCATTTCTTGAATCAGCCATCTTATCCTTTGGTTTATGTTTGTCATATTTTTCCCCTCTGTCTATTAATATCCTTTGTTGTACCCATACCGAATCTCTTTAGTACTGAACCTTTCTCCAAGTCTCTCTGTCCTGTCTTTGTTTCTCTGTCTGTAGGGCTCCCTTGAGTATCTCCAGTAGGGCAGGTCTCTTGTTAGCAAATTCTCTCAGCATCTGTTTGTCTGTGAAAAATTTAAGCTCTCCCTCAAATTTGAAGGAGAGCTTTGCTGGATAAAGTATTCTTGGCTGGAAATTTTTCTCACTCAGAATTTTAAATATATCGTGCCACTGCCTTCTCGCCTCCATGGTGGCTGCTGAGTAGTCACTACTTAGTCTTATGCTGTTTCCTTTGTATGTGGTGAATTGCTTTTCTCTTGCTGCTTTCAGAACTTGCTCCTTCTCTTCTGTGTTTGACAGTGTGATCAGTATATGTCTCGGAGTGGGTTTATTTGGATTTATTCTATTTGGAGTTCGCTGAGCATTTATGATTTGTGTATTTATGTTGTTTAGAAGATTTGGGAAGTTTTCCCCAACAATTTATTTGAATACTCTTCCTAGACCTTTATCCTTTTCTTCCCCTTCCGGGACACCAATGAGTCTTATATTTGGATGTTTCATATCATCTATCATATCCCTGAGGTCCATTTCAATTTTTTCAATTTTTTTCCCCATTCTTTCTTTTATGCTTTCATTTTCCATTCTGTCATCTTCGAGGTCACTGATTCGTTGTTCAACTTCCTCTAGTCTTGTACTATGAGTGTCCAGAATCTTTTTAATTTGGTCAACAGTTTCTTTAATTTCCATAAGATCATCCATTTTTTTATTTAGTCTTGCAATGTCTTCTTTATGCTCTTCTAGGGTCTTCTTGATTTCCTTTGTCTCCCGTACTATGGTCTCATTGTTCATCTTTAGTTCTTTGAGTACCTGCTCTAGGTGCTGTGTCTCTTCTGGTCTTCTGATTTGGGTGCTTGGGCTTGGGTTATCCATATCGTCTGGTTTTTTCATATGCTTTATAATTTTTTGTTGTTTTTGGCCTCGTGGCATTTGCTGAAGTTGATAGGGTTCTTTTAGGATTTGTAGACCAATTGAAGTCCTTATCTCTAATTTATCAGATCTACAGCTTCGTGGAGTACACTTTCTCTAACTAACCAGCAGGTGGCATCCACGAGCCACCTGTTCTCCACAAGCCAGTTCTCCCCTGCTTAGCCTTTTTGGTGAGTGGGGGAGTGAGTCTTGTGGGGTCCAATTGGTGTACCAAGCTTGCGTGTGTAGTTGGTGTTGCCTGCCCTGTATATGGGGCGTGTTTCTGGGCAGTCAGGGAGGGGGGGGTGGCTCTAACAATCAAATCTCCCTGGTGATCCTAGAGTTTTAAAGCTGCTGCAATAGTCTAATCCTTCAGTTCAGTCCTGCCACAGTTTGTCTCTGCCACTGACCCACAAGTCCTTGGTATTGGCGTATGGCTCCTGAGACTTGCAAGTGGGCCCCTCTTCCAGGCCGTGCACCCCGGGTCCTCTGTTGAGGGATGACTGTGCTATGTCACAGGTGAGTGCCGTCCCCCCAGGGCAGTTCTGGGCTGCTGGGTTGTTTAGGGAGGCTCCCAGTCTGCTGAAATGATGGCTGAATGGGGCTTTGTTAATTCACACTGCTCTACCTTCCCAACTCTGGGACAATCAGCTGAGGTTGCAGGGAAGGCTAATGTCCACGCCCAGTTTTGTGGTGTGTGCCTGTTATTTGAAGCACTTCCGTCACACTGGGCTGTCTGGGGCAGTTCTGGGCTATGGGGCTGGCCATGGGCAGGAGTGTTTCCTGTCCACCAGGATGATGGCTGTGAGCGGACACCCCCCTTTTCTTGGGAAGTTGTGGTGTTTAGTGAATTTTCTCAGCCACTGGATTATTGCGTTTTGTCTCAGAGCTCTCCTAGTTCTGCTCTTGACTTGACCTGCCCAAATTGCAAGTCTTTGAAGCTTTCTGTATTGGGCTTCTTAGAGTAATTGTTTTCGAAAAAGAAAAAAAGGATTAAAAAAAAAAAATAAAGGGGCCCTCCTCAGAGATCTAATGGGTTATTGAAATGCTAAGAAACAAAGCAACCAGGGCCATTAAGGAAAGGTCCACAGGGCAGAGAGATCAGCTTTTCTTCGGGATTTGCATATGCGCCTCAGGGCCCTTCCCCTTTCTATGTTCACCAGAACTCCAAAAATCCTCCGCTTTTATTTTGGAGTTTTTCGTGTTGTTTTTTTTCTATGCCTGTCTCCTCTCTGCTGGGCTGGCTGCTCTCAGATTCTCTGGTGTCTGGTCTCAGTCTATCTATGGTTGGAGTTTGGATCAGTAGAATGAGTTTCCGATAAGGGCTGCCACTGCAGTTCTCCCTTCTCCTTCCCGGAGCTGACAGCCCCTCCTCCCACGGGACTGAGCCTGGCAGGGAGGGGCGCGGGTCCCCTGGCCGCAAAAACTTACAGATTTCGCTGATGTCAGCAGTTCCATGTTTTCATGAGTGTTGTATGAAGTATGCCCAAAGTCAGATTGCTCTGTGGTGTCCAGTCCACGCAGTTCCTGGCTTTCTACCTACTTTCTTGGAGGAGTAACTAAAACATACAGCTCACCAGTCTGCCATCTTGCCCTGCCTCCAACCTACATTTATTTTTATTGGATAAGTAATGATAGTTGTAGTGGAAAATGTTTTATTTAATGCATAAACATATAAATCTCTTTATTAGAAAAATTGTATATATTGATGAATACAGCCAATGGTCCCTCTGTGGCCTAATTCTTTAAAAATTTGAAGGAATAATTAGGATAAATTCTATGCTGTCATCTTTCATGAAGAATTTTGTGTAATCATACACAATTGTTTGGAATGGCAGCTGGCATCCATTTCAAAAAATGAAAGAAGATATGGAAAACTGGTAAAAAACCGCTCATAGTCTTTCTAATAAAACCTGATTCATACATGTACCAAAAGTAGGGCTTCCAGCTCACATTTAGGAACACTGTATATTTATAAACGGGGCTGCACTTTAGCTACAAAAATCAGGTTTTACTACTGTATCGTCATAAATCTTACAAAGCTTCTCCCACCTGTTTATACCTCCAGCTCATGCTATGTTTATTCATACCCATTTACAAATGTCTGGTTTATGCATATTGAGTTAGCCGAGAAGGGAACTCTGATTTACTTGAGAGGACACACGTTTAAATCAGAGTGCAGGCACCAGTTGTCACGGAGCCACACATATCTATCCCTGCTTGCACTTTCTCCATACGGAGATTGCCATATACGCATCCACCTATAACCGTTGTTCCTTTATGCGGACAATGTATGGTTATTGTTATTTTATTTTGAGGCTTCTCTAGTTAAATTCACAAACCATGCCACCTCTTTGCTCCTGCTCGATAATCTCATCCAGATTCTCACGCCTTCTGAAGAGCTAACGCATCTCATCACATGCATTATATGGAGTTTCCAGGCTTCCTTACGAGGTTTTATCTCCCTAATTTCACATGCAGTCATCTACCTCCAGCTTTCTACACGGAGCTACTTAGGAATCCCATCTTGTCCTCTTTCACAGGCTTCCCACCCAAGCTGTCCCAATCTGAATTTAAACTTTGACAGCTCAAGTTTGTTCAAGGATCTCATGAGAAATTCCTGCTCAGAGATGCCTGTGGAGGATTTGACTTTGGGAGATACAGAGGAAATTGCAAAACGACAGGGACAGGATTACATCTCTGGCTTTCAAATGGCATTAGGGATGCATGTTTTCTGAAAAGGTCACTTGAGAGGTGGGAAAACAGCAAGGGAAGGTCCACTGCTTTTAGAGCTCAGGAAACAAGCCTTGTCATTTTAGTAACTGCTTAACTTTGAACAAAACATGGCTCCAACCTCCTCCCTCATTAAAAGAAGCATGCTAGTTTGGAGAGCTTGTAGGTCGATTGTGACAAACAAATAGGAATAACATAGAGTAGTGAAAATGTTAAAGTATTTTATAAATGTAAGTTATTATAGAAGGATCTAGGCAAAAGATGCAGAATTTCATAAAATGTACAATGATCTAGAATGCTGACATATATTATATAATAAAGAGGAATGCCTAATTTATTACCAAAAAGCTACCATGGGTCAAATATATGACGAACACCCTTTCTCAAAGGACCCTCTCTTTGGAATAAATTTTTTGATCAACTGAGAAATTAAGACTTTAATTTTTTAAAAAAACACATTATACAATGGTTTAATTGTACATTTAATTACATCACTAGCAGGTAATTATATAATTATAATGGATATAATTAGCTAGTAATTATATAATTATAATTGATATAATTTAATTATTATTTACATATTCCCCATTTATAACATAATCCTGTTGAACACGTAAACATTAATTGTTAAGTACATCATAATAACGTGGTTAATATTTAAGAATACAAAGAATGTCAGGATGCATTCTGTATACTTCGAGTTGCTTCAGCACATCTTCATCTGGGGTACAACAGCCAATGAACCCAGACTCACATCACTGCCTATAGCATAATTTTCTGGATAAGTCCCCATCTGCTTAAACAACAGTAAAAAATGGCATTTACAACTTTGCAAAGAACAGGAAACAATCGGTTTGCTTTCCCTGCCACTCAACGCAGCTTTGTTAAACTGAAGTAACAGTATTTTAAGCATAAGTCTGTAAATCGATTAAGCAGTGAAAAAAAATGGGCTGTTCGAAAAAAAATTATTAAAAGGAATTAACAACGGTCTCCACCCCCCATCTCTTCCCCAGGTGTTAACATAATATTTTAAAGATAGAATACCAATTCTGCAACTTTGACGGTGAAGAAAGTTATCATTTTGAGATGCAGTTTTGAAAGATGCTGGTTCTAAGCTGTAATTTAATGGAGTGGAAAATAGGTTGAGTACTCCTTGGGTTTTTTGTTTCTCTGCCCACGGTGACTGGGAGGGTCCAGGTGAATTGCTACGTACTTTCACTTATCCATCTCCCTTTTTTTTCAAAGACGTTTTCCCGTGTTGTGTTTTTTTCCTTGGCATAGGGCTACCCAGCCAAGACTTTTCCTCAGTCTTGCTTGGAGCTCTGTGCAGTCTTGTCTTTCATCTCTGGCCAGTGGGATATGAACAGAAATATTGGGGCCACCTCTGCCCCCTAACATTAGCCTTCTACTTTGTCATTCTCAGGTCCCCCAATCTGAAACACAGACTCCCTTTCAACTAGCTATCAAGGAAAACCCTTTTCTCAGCATTTTTAGTGTTGGTTTAGTCTGCAATGTATTTAGCCTGTGATGGGTAAAGCATGTAAGATCAAAGGGTCAACACATTTTACAACTAAAAACATCCTAGTACAACAACTTCATTTTACAGATAAAACATTTGAGATCTAATGATATTGAGGAACTTTCTTTGAGGGTAATTGTTTCTTGTGTTTTTGTTGGTTTTTGCTTAGAAGGAAAACAAAATCATACTGGCTTGTCACTCTACTGAAATGGATAATCACTGAAAATATCCAAACCCTCCCCAATGTGTCTTTATCGTCATGGTGGAGTGATGACAACAGGAAGCACCCATTGTACAGCTAAAGAGAGTGGGGGGATTTGTGCTTGATTGCTTGTTTGTCTAGAGCTCCTCTAATTAAATCCTCTCCACCCACCCTGAGAGAGCACCATCCATTTTCCCTCCTCAATGAGAAACATCATAAAATAGACTAAAAACTATGAAACAAAACAAAACTAAAACTGAGCCAGGGTCTTACCAGAGTCCAGAAAGTTCATTTATGACCATGGATGGAAAACTTGTAAGCAAAAAATGCAAAGTGAATTCAGCTGGGTAAAAAATATGTACAGCATCACCAAATTGGGTTTATCCTAGGCATTCAGGAACGGTTTATTATAGAAAGTATATGCATTTAATCCACAACAGTAACAGAAAAAAGGGGAAAAACAAGAAATGTCAACCATTTTTTTGATTAGAAAAATTAATCCCTTTAACCTGATGAAGAATTTCTTTCAAAAATGGAGAAAAACACATCAAATTTAATTGAAGAACTTTAGGAAATTGCCTTCCCCCTCCCCAAACATAAATAACCAGCAAGGATGGACAATGTTAACACAAATATACAACATTTAGCCTGAAATTCTAGACAAATGCCATCCACTAGAACTCTATGGGATGATGGGAACAGGGCTACTGATCATTTAAAATGTGGCTAGTGTCCGTAAGGAAATGAATTTTTAATTTTCTTCAATTTTAGTTAATTTGCATTTTAATTGCTACATGTGGCTGTTTGTTATTGTATTGGATAGGACAGTTATAGAAAAGGCAATCAGTCAACAACAACAAAAATAAGATATAAGAACTGAAAGGAAAGGCAGAAAAACATAGAAAATAAAGAAAATAAATCAAGTAATTACAATTTAAGTATATAGGAATAAGTGACCAAAAATGGTGAAAAAAATCCCTTGTAGAATTTATGGAATAGTGCAAACTTTCCCCACTGATTTGCAGTACAAACTTTGCTCCCACATTGTACCTGTTTCACTGTTTCTGACACTCTGTTCTTTTTCACTGATTAATTTGCCCATCCCTCTTCCAAGAGTGCCCTAATTTCAATGGTTTTGTAACAAGTTTCAATACCTGGAGGTAGTATGCAAACCCGCAGGGGAAAATTTTGCACTCTTCAACAAATAGTGCTAAGACAGGAGGTTGGTTCCCCTATTATGAACAGGATAAGTATTTAACACCACATATAAGAGTCAATGCTAGATCAATAAAATATCCAAACTTAAAACTGCTGTACAAATATGACAGCATAAACACAATTCAAAGATAAGTCACAGGGTAGGGGAAGGATCCTGTGAGAAGATGGAACAAATAAAGTATTCGTATTAAAATGCAAACAAGCAACAAAAGCTTTCATACCTTCATAAGAAGGGGACCAACAATCCAAAGACAAATGTGCAGAAAACATGTAGATAACTGGACCAGTTAGTGTGCAAACACACACATAGACATTGAAGAATAATTTGGAAATATCTAGTGATGATAAGATGGTCATGAGATACCATATGACATTGACTGAAATTTTTCCTTATTTGCACAAAGAGATACAACCAAGAATGTCTGCCTGCAGTCAAAAGTTTATTGACAGAAAAATGTGTAAACAAGCTCTTGCTTATTCATAAAATAATGTGCTATTACTCTGTAAAATTGTACAAGAACGGTGTTCACAAACATATTTTTTGCAGCTTGCAGAAGGAGTATATTATATGCTTGTTTACAGTTTGTGGCCTCTGTCCATCTATAAATGCAGGCTGGGAAGTGGACAAGCCAATTTCACATTAGTGATTACCTGGGGAGGCAGAGCAGACGGTGGTAAAGAGGAGAGTGAAGTAGGGTAGTTCAATCAGCTCTGTAATATTTCATTTTTAAAATGAAGAGAACTATTACAAACTCATTTCAAAATCGTCAGGCCCTTGAAAGCTGTGTGGAAGGTTTATGAGGTGTAAATTATATGGAATATTGTATTATTCCCTACCCAATAGTCTCCATTTGAAATATTTCAGAATAAACAGAACACCAGTCAGGTGCAACAGCCCCTCCTCTATCCTTAGTTACCGGGAATGATGTGTGATTCTGGGACCCTTGGAAACCAAGAATTATTTTCCCCAAAACAAGGGGAAGCATTGCTCCCAAATGAGGACATGCATCCCAGTAAACTTCTGAGGATATGCCCGCTAGCGGGAAAGTGGCTCTCGATTTCAACCCTCTTCCCAGAGCAGGCTCTTAGGAACCCATAGACAAGTTGCATTTAAAGACCATTTAATAAGTGTCATTAGAAGCATGCTCCCTGTCCATTAAATTTGACATTTTCGGGTTGCTCTGAAGAGTTTGCCCTTAGAATTGTTGTGCTACTGATCTATTTAGCTGCATAAGTCTTCTGTCTGACCCCAAGTCCAAAGCTTGTCATTTGTCTGACCTTTATTAAAAAAAGATTCCTTTGCTTGTCACAAGGTAAAGGTGATAAGCAGGAAAATAATGAGCTAGACCGTCATTCTGCCAAAGTAAAAAGATAGAAATTGGACGAAAAGCCACGGAGCCGTGAAAGGTCCTAAAATGTTCCTTGCCATTCATTTAGCTCATAATGAACATTTTAATGCTACTCATTCTCTGCAAAACCCAAGCACTTTAACAAGGTTTGTTTACAAGCCTGGGCTGCAAAGAACCATTTTCTTTGCCTGGGAGAGAAATGACAATTTTCAGCATTACAACTTTAATATAGTCTCAACTCTGGTTTGCTCATTTGTTTACCCCTTCATGTCCAAGATGTTTGAATTCCAGGTAAATGAAGATGCAGCAAGAAATGTCATTTAACCAAGGATCATCAATCTTCATAGCTAAATATCTAATTTTATACTTTCTTATCTATTATATCTCGACAAAGAATTTTACTCAAGCCTATTAAATGTCTGCAGCGTCTAAAGAAGTCCAATGAATGTTTTCAAGAAATATCAAAGAAATTAATAGAAAAACTGGCTAGTGTCCTTTGCAATGCTTTTCACTATAAAAATGCACCCATTGAATCAAATGAATGAAAATAATTTAATAAACAAAGTACACATGCTTTCTATATTTTAAGTGGCATGCAAGTCAATAATTTGCTACTGCTATGGTGGATTACAAAATGTATCCATATTTTTTCCAAGAACTTCATCAAAACATTTATATTCACAACTTTATTTTCCATGCCATACTTAAAGTACATTATTTAACTCATTTAAATATAAATGGATTGTCTTCTGTCTTTCTTGAATTGGCCTGGTTCAAACCTCAGCTATCTTGGTAGATTATCTACTCTTTTTGACATCTCTTTTCCAAACTAATATGAAATAAAAATTGGACAGAGCTTGTCTTTGCCTACCCATATCAGTTCACCCAATCCCAATATGACTTCACACTTTGCTTTGGTAAAGGTTATCTCTTTACTTAAAAGATGTCCTTTCATATTTCATTTTTCTGAGCATTCTTTTTAACAGTGTCAATTTTCCCTTCTCTCTGAATATATCTAAGGGAAAAAAGTCTGCCATTATTGCTGATTTCCCCTGCTCTGTCCTAAACTTGTTCATTTCTATTCTTCAAAAACATGACATCTTTCCCCAATTCTGTCTCCTGATACACATAAAGTTATCTCTAGCTTTCAGCCTTAGATTTCTTCATCCACTGCGACAAAATATCCATGTGTCCCTATAACGTCATAAAGGATACCTTTTTCTCTTCCCTCTACAGTACTTTCCAGCAAAAAATAGAAGTGTCTATTTCCCAGTCTGGAAAGTCTGGAATCTGCTTTGCTCAGAGTTCTTTTTTGTCCCGTGATCTGGTACCTCTGTCACCATGTCTCAATTATTTCAAAGCAACTTTTATACTCTTTGAAGTAAGTTTCCTCTTTTTAACATGTATAACGTAATGTGCATTATATAACATGCGTTGAGAGAATGCACCATAACTAACTGAACGTGCATCACAAAATGCACAGTGCATGACACATACAACGTGTTACTCGCATGCATAATATAACAAATTACATTAGATGGCACAACATGGAATACATAAGAAATTATCTCCATTCCTTTTTAAACCCATTGCCCTTTTTTCCTTTTATCTCTTTTCACACCCATTTTGACTCTATTCCAATAAATTCTGAGAGGGAGGTGAAGCTAAATCAGGGAAAGCATAGGACTTGGACTCAGGAATCTGAGATCCAGATCTTGGCTTGAACAGACCTGCCTTCTGCTATTGCAAGACCTGGGGAAACAGTTCAAAAGGAGGCCCAGCTAGACAATGTCTAAATATGTTCATGTTACAATCAGGCAAATAGGTAAAATTGTGTGTGTTCTATGTTCCTGTTTTAACAAAACACCTTTATAATGACCTGGAAGGCCAGCTGAAATTTGGCAGTGGGAGGAGAGAGAGAGAATTGGGGATACGGGGGTGGGGGCACTGGTCCTGGCTGGAGACTGTCCCTTTTCTCTTCCCAACCCTCAGCTCTGCATCTTGAGGAGTCTTGGCACCCACACATGGGGACCCCAGCCAGCCTGTACATCCACATTCCATGCATCCTCCAGGACACATGGGCCTTTGTCTATATCCCCAGACATGGATGGAGAGCCATTTGAGTAGAGAATACGGGGTCTCAGAAACCCAGAGTGTGTGATAAAATGGGGTGCATGTCCTTGGCTTCTTGGACTCCTTGGGTCAAGACATGTAGCTGGAAGATGATGAGAGTCTGGCCCTTGAAAGCAGGCTGGAGACCAGGGTCCTTCTTGCCTGGGTCTAAGAATGACAATCTGTTCATGCATATGGTGCAACTCAGTCACCCCCAAGGACTCTCGTCTAACCAGTTCATCTCAGCATCTGTCCTTGTCTGTTCTAGGCCTGACCCAGTGGCCCCTGATTATCAATGACAAGAGTTAGACTCACCCAGAGCAAATATGAATTTGCAACTAACCAAGAAAGGAGGAGCTTCTATTCCACATGCTTCTCAGTAACCAGGACCATGAGCTGGAGAGAGAACCCAAGCTCAGGACATTCTAACTGATACCTGTGGATTGGCACCAGTGACCCCTGTAAATGCCAGGTTCTGCACGTCCTCTTGGGGAATGAATGGAGGGCAGCCACGAGCTCAGTGTGCAGCTGGTAGACTGAAGAAATCAGATCTTATCCCAGCATCTGCATCCTCTTCCCCGTAGCGTCATCTTCACACTCAGCTCAAAACTCTCCACAGCCTGGGTGGTGATTCCTAGACAGAAGAGCCTTTGATTTCAGCACCAATTCACTGAGCCAGACACTTGGAAGGCAGAATTTCAATTCTTCCTCTCAGGAGGGCTCTTTGTCTGCTTGAGTACATTTCCTTATCTTGTCTGCAAACGTGAGTCCTTCTGGGTTCTTTTTCCCCTATCCCTTGTCCCTCTTGTTTTTATTATATCCATTTCATACAAGAGATTATTTACTGGGTGTGCAGCCTCCCTGTTCCTATACACAAACTCTCTGGCATTTGGCTTCTATTGAGAAGGAAGAAACGCTTATCTCTGCTTTCTCACAGAAAGCCCCCGACACTGCTTTGTGCGTGGAGGTCTGTTTTGTTTACCTTTTCTGTGGCACAACCTGGGTCTCCTTAAGCACCGGCTTTGCCATCTCTAACCTGTAATTCCTCTCCTCCTCTGCATGCTCTGTGTTCCTGCAGAGGGCTTATAGCTAACCTTTTCTCTTTTAATGCTGCAAACACTTGATCCTTGCTCTTTGGGCCTCCAGTGCTGCTTCTCTTTTTAACTCTCACCTTACAGAGCCACCCGTGATATTCTCAGCTTAAGCACTTACCCCAAGCATTTTCCTCCTTATCTGCTGTTTGTTTGCACCATCGTTCACCACTATCCCTTTTGTTTCCCACCATCCCCTCCCTCTGAGCTCATGACTTACCATCTTTATTATTATTCTTTGAGATATTTCTCAGGCACGTCAACTGCAGAATGCTCATTTAGGGTTTTTTTTTTTTTTTTTTCATTCAAATGCACCTTTAATAAATCAGTGGAAGATAAATTTTTCTTAGACTCTACCATACCTTTTAGCATACCACAAGAGCAGTGCTTTAAGCTAATTGTCTCTACTTATATGTCCTTGTGCATCCACTTGTATCAGAGTTATATTCTAATAAAAAGTACTAGATAGTCCATGAGAAATTTATATATATCCATGTTCTGCTATGCCCCAGGATTAATTTAAAAATGATTCTCCCATGGTAATAAGTATCTTACTGAATTTCTGAGAAGGTAAAAGAAACAAGCTGCATGGCTATAAAGAAACTGGTAAGCCAGTGGAAGTACTCAGACACATCTAGGGCAATTCACATTAAGATACTGTGGATCAGAAAGAACCCCATGACCCAGCTTCCCAGGAAGATGCAAATGCCTCGACCCCAAAATTTAACCTTCCCACATGTTTCTTCCACCCCATAGTGCTCAAATCCACCTTCCTAGTCCCCTGGGGGTACATCTGTTGGGGAAGATTTGGGGCAAATGGAGAAATATAGCACAGGGGATTTAAGATTTCCAGACTCTATAAAAGAAGAAGCTTCTCTTGAAAAATATTGGAGTCGATGAAGAATGAACCACTCTGACTTCTCTCTCAGAACCTTCTTTTTGCTGCTCAACTTTCTTCCATTCCCTCTTTCCCATATTTGAACTGCAAGAAAATGCAATGGCAAAAAACACATTCACCTAATGATCAGAAATAGTCTCCATTCACGTGAGAATGATCAAAATCTCATTAGTCACTAGAAACATTTCTAGGTTTTTCTTTGCCCCTTCTCTGGTTAAATAACAATCTCAAATTCATGCCCTACAATCCATAGATGAAATAATGAAGTTATTCCACCACACTGAGTGGAATCATATCCTTGCAAAATTCATGAGCACCTGGAACCTCAGGATGTGACTTTATTTGGAAATAGGTTCTTTGCAGATAGCATTTAAATTAAAATGATGCTATACCACATTGGGGTGGGATCTAGCTCCTTTGACTGTGGTCTGTATGAGAAGACCATGGAAACACAAAGAGACACAAAAGAGATGCATGGGAGAAAGCCATGTGGAAACAGAGTCAGCGATTGCAGTGATGCAGCTACAAGTTAAGGAAAACCAAGAATTGTCGGCAATAAGAAATAGAAAAGGCAAGGAAACACCCTCCCTCATAGCCTTCAGAGCAAGCATGGCCTTGCTGAAAACTTGATTTCAAGCTTCTGGCTTCCATAACCATGAGAGAATGAATTTCTGTGGTTTTAAGCTACCCAGTTTGTTATAGGAGCTCTAGGAACCTAATATACCTACCAACACCCTGTGGAAATTGGTAGGGGAAATGGAAAGAGGAATATTAAGTAAAATTAGCAGATCCCATGCTTGTAGCAACTCTCTTTCCCAGTCTAATGGACCCCAAGTGGAAGTCCTTGATTCTACTCACTGTCAAGATTACCTTTCTCTGGTAGACCAGAAGGCCACCAGTGAGAAAGTTACAAAGCTGCACCTGTTTACATTTAGCTATTTAACTGGTGTCTACACATTCCACAAAACCACCAGTGAGCTGGACAGGAATTCTGCTTTCATGGTCAAATATGGTCATGAAGAACTCATCATGAAG
Organism: Choloepus didactylus; assembly: GCF_015220235.1. Taxonomy (NCBI): domain Eukaryota; kingdom Metazoa; phylum Chordata; class Mammalia; order Pilosa; family Megalonychidae; genus Choloepus; species Choloepus didactylus. Next base: position 3,038,063 of record NW_023637621.1, on the reverse strand, counting down.
GCAGAGGTGTGGGTTCTGGAAGAGGGGTCATCACTGCAAGACAAAGCTCACTGACACTGTCCAAGTTAAGGTGCTGCTCACTCCTTCAGGGCCTGCCCAAGCCCACTCCCAGTTATGACACTTGCATGGGATGATGGAGTGCAGCTGCCAGTGCTAAACTGTGGCTTGCTGGATGAGGTGGCTCACAGGTCACGATGGACATCTCTAGGTCCCATGGGGCCAGATGACTAGATCTGTCAGTGCTCAGAAGCTGTCTTTCACCAGGAGAATTATTCTGAGCTGAAGGGACCTACAATTTGTTGGGTTCTGCTTATGCAAAGTCTGCAGGTACCATTGTGCAGGTGCCAAAAGGCTTCAGGTCTGGAACTTCCTTCCTCTAACAAGGGTCCCTTTCAAAGCAGGGAGCATTTCTGGTAACTTCATTCAATGGGTAGCAGGAGCATACCTAAGAGACACCCATATTTCCTTAAAAATCCAAAGCAAAGGTGAAAATGCAGCAATGCTACTTTCAATTTGTAACTATTCTGATGTCTCCCAGCCAGTGGACTCCTCAAAAATTTCACCAAGATGTGGCAGACTCCTTAATTTCATTGCATTCATTTCCCAACTTCAGTGAACCCCGTTGTGAAAAGGTTTAAGATCCCTTCTTCTTGCTCGGTAGTTTCTATCAGCACAGTATAATCAAAATCATGGGCGGCTTTCATTCCTCTCTGAGGGTAAAGGAATCAAGTCCCCTTCCAGTTAAGAAAAACACCCAAGGCAAGTCAATGGTTCTTTCTCAATCTCTGCTATTGAATTATTTATCTGGCTGAATAGCTGCTCTTTGTTGATTAGACTAGGGAGACAGAAGCCAAAGCATTTTCCAGATTCACAGCTGCTCCCCAGGTTCCCAGATCTCCATTGACTACCTCTGCACCAACAATGAAATGTGGGTTATCTCCTGTTAACCTCCCCATAATCCCAGAAATCTTCATAATTTATCAGTCTTCTGCCCAGCCCAGGAGATTCATTAAGTGGACGTGGACTGTGTATATATAACTACCCTACATATTGCAAAACTCTGATGGTGGCTCTGATAGCCATCATTTGCCAAGGACAATGTGTTGGTTGGGTTTACCATTTTGTTAAGAAAGGAGACCTGTGCTTCTCCTACCATTTTAACTCTCAACTGAAAGATCAGGAGCCAATGATGGCATCCCTCAATCCATCCAACTATGTCGACTCCAACTATATATTCAGAAACATGAGAAATACGACAGGGTGGTTTCATAGACCTACAGTGTCCTCTGTAAGATGGATTTGCATCAAAATTCCATTTAACTCATCCTCCTTGGACACCTTCCCTGACTCAGAAACCAGAGAAGCCATCTGAATCACCAGGGTCTTCTACTGCTCCGAGCCTGTGACCCACGATTCCTTAAAGATCTAATATTTATCTTTCCTCGATGTAAAGTTACTTTTGTAAACAGCTTCAGGTCACCTTGGGAAAGTGAAGGAGGATGACTCATTGTAACTGCTTTAGCTGTTGTCACCAGGTACTTCTTTATGGACAAAATTCAAAGAGGAAAGTGAACCTGGAAATGGTCCAGTCTGGATGTTGCTAAAGCACAGTGACTCTGCATCCTGGAGGCCACAAGATATCCCTGCTCACCATAACTATTTATTTTCCTGATGTTGGACAGTAAGATGGGCTATTTCTCTATCTCAACCCTAGAGATGCCATGATAATTAATCTTTGACAAAGATCTCTGAGAGTGAAACATTCTGCCCCGATGTCTATTCAGTAACTATATCTAACAGCATTTAACACTTAAACAACCCACCTTGGTTTTCCACATTCCCTCCTCTGCCAGTGAATCGTGAGCACATTTCAAAGGCCACAGGTAAAATCTCCTTCCCCTGCCTACAGATTGCACTATTGACAGGTTCAGGTTTTCCCCCTCATCGATATATTTCTAGATGCTTTTGTGAAGGAGGTGAACACTGAGCCCTCATGGGGGTAAAGAAGGTGGATGTGTGGCAAACACCTGCTAAATCTCGTCAAGATTTCTTCTCACTTAAGGTCTTCAGATTCCTTCCTTAATATGACAGAAGGGGCTTCCTGGCATCTAACTTTATTTAGGGTTCAATCACCAACAGGTCGAAAAGTTGAAAGCCCTCCAAGTTGTTCTTGTAGATGTAATCATAGAAATAAATTCAGGGTTATCTATAAATATTTTCCTTCTTCCCTGACTAGCTCTTTCAAGACACATTCTTGTTTCCACATATATTCCCCTGGGTTTGCAGATAAAAATTAACAAAACATTGCCTTTCACTTCTCCCAGGATTCAACTATGCAAATAGCTGCAGAATCTTGTGGGCTCTGACTATAATTATAGCACAAGAGACCCCAAGAAATGAAAGGGGTGGGACATTGAGAAAACTGACATCCCCTTCCAAAGTAATTATCTCAGGTGATGATGTTACAGTGTGTTCAGACAAGGCAAGCACACATCCAGTTGTGTATTTACTGGCAATATAGTCTGAAATGTTTCCATTGTATTCCTTAGTGTCACACAGCCTCTCCATCAACTTCCACAGAAACTTAGAAAAGCTATAAAGCATGCTTTTGTGAAAGCAACAGTAGGACACTACAAAATTCCTCAGGTCTATTAAAATGAAATACGGCAGTAATTACCGGCCAGTGGAACAAACCATTTGCCAGTCTAACCTCCTGGAAATGTGGACTAGTTGCAAAGCCCCAGAAACACACAATAGGTTTGATTTCCAGAGCTCAGTGAGGTATCTGGTCTACCTCACACATGCAGTAGAAGGCTCAGAGGACTCTGAAAAAGGCAGAAAATGGGGCCAGGCTCGTGCAAATTCTAGGATTCTGTGATAACAAGCACTTTGGTCATTCAGCTTGCAAAGCTCTAGGAAGAATGTTGAGGACAGAACTTGAAGAGAGACTGGAAAATGCAGGAAAATGCTTTGGGTTTGGAAAGCTATAATTGTGATTTACTTGCTAGACTTTTAGGAAGGAAAATAGAAAATATAATTGAGGGTGTCTAATGATATGTTAAAATACATATATACATGTATATGTGTATATATGTATATAAAATGGTGAAATAAATTAAAATAGGGCTAGTGGGTTCATGTACATCAACCCATGTGTAACATGTTTATCATGTTAAAGAAGTGCCATTGAGTAATAAAAGTGAAAGCTAATGTTCAGAATTATAAATAAATCTTTGCTTCAAAGATATTTTAATTTATAATTCCTTAGCAGACCTTGGTAGGATAGTAAAAGGGCTTGAGTCTTGTGTAATCTCACATTATGGCACATAATCATGAAAGAAATAAAATACCTGTTGTGCCGGTTTGAATGTATTGTGTCCCCCAAATGCCATTATCTTTGTGGTCTTGTGGGACAGACTTTTGGTGCTGATTAGATTTGCTTGGAATGTGCCCCACCCAGCTGTGGGTGGTGACTGGTGGGATACTCCCATGGAGGCGTGGCCCTGCCCATTCAGGGTGGGCCTTGATCAGGGGAGCCATATAAACGTGCTGGCTCAAGGAGAGAAAATGGAGTGCAGCTGTGAGTGACGTTTTGAAGAAGAGCAAGCTTGCTAGAGAGGAATGTCCTGGGAGAAAGCCATTTTGAAACCAGAACTTTGGAGCAGACGCCAGCCACGTGCCTTCCCAGCTAACAGAGGTTTTCCGGATGCCATTTGCCATCCTCCAGTGAAGGTACCTGATTACTGATGTGTTACCTTGGACACTTTATGGCCTTAAGACTGTAACTGTATAGCCAAATAAACCCCCTTTTTATAAAAGCCAGTCCATCTCTGGTGTTTTGCATTCTGCAGCATTAGCAAACTAAAACAGTGGGGTTCTTTTGCTGCTGAGTTTGCAGATACCAGACATGTTGGAACGGCTTTTTAACAGGATAAGGGAGAGTTTCTGGAAGAGTTGTGAGGAGTTTGATAGAAAAGGCGAAAACTGCTTTAAAGAGACTGTTTGTGGAAATATGGACTCTAAAGATACTTCTGATGAGGACTTGAGCAGAAATGATGAATGTGTTGTTGCAAACTGGAAGAAAGGTGATCCTTGTTTTAAAGTGGCACAAAATTTGGCAAAATTGAGTCCTGGTGTCAGATGGAAGGAAGAATCTGGAAGCAACAACCTGGAATACTTAGCTGAGGAGATCTCCAGACTACGTGTGGAGGACAAATCCTGGCTTCTCCTTGCAGCTTATAGTAAAATGCGAGCAAAGAGAGATAAACTTAGAACTGAACTCTTGGGTTCAAAGAAACCAGAAGTTGATGGCTTGGAAAATTACAGGCTTCCAGGGGGTGGAATCCCAGAAGCTACAGCCCAACATGAGGATGTCCTTTAGGACTGACCATGCCTAAATTGATTTTGATGGGATTTCGTACTTGACTATTGTAACTGAGATGATGTAAGTTTCTGTGATGCTGTTGTGGGATGGATGTATTTTGTATTTGGAAAGATAATGTCATTTTGGGGTTCACGGGGTGGAATGTGCCGGTTTGAGTGTATTGTGTCCCCCAAATGCCATTATCTTTGTGGTCTTGTGTGGGGCAGAAATTTTGGTGCTGGTTAGATTTGCTTGGAATGTGCCCCACTCAGCTGTGGGAGATGATTCTGATGAGATGTTCCCATGGAGGCGTGGCCCCACCCATTCGGGGTGGGCCTTGATCGGTGGAGCTACATAAATGAGCTGACTCGGGGGGAAAAAGGGAGTGCAGCTGTGAGTGGCGTTTTGAAGAGGAGCAAGCTTGCTAGAGAGGAACGTCCTGGGAGAAAGCCGTTTTGAGGCCGGAGCTTTGGAGCAGACGCCAGCTGCCTTCCTAGCTAGCAGAGGTTTTCCGGATGCCATTGGCCATTCTCCGGTGAAGGTACCCAATTGCTGGGGTGTTACCTTGGATGCTTTGTGGCCTTAAGACTGTAACTGTATAGCCAAATAAACCCCCTTTTTATAAAAGCCAGTCCATCTCTGGTGTTTTGCATTCTGCAGCATTAGCAAACTAGAACACCTGTCTAGCAGAGATATTCACTTTCTGACTTTTAGAAACTTGTGGAATTTATTTCACCTATTTTCAGAAATATACTTTGCTTAATATTGTTATGATTCACAATCAACAAAGCCATGCAAGAGTAGATTTTGCCTATGTTTTCTTCTAGGATACAGTCAGCATCAAAAGAATGATGGCAGTAATGAATGATTCTCCATAGCAGTTATTTCCTTTTATGGTCGTTTAGGTTTGATATCCCATCTTTAATAATGTAAACTCAGTTGGAGACATATACATTTTCTACGAATGCAGTGTTACACTGCCCACTTCACAATGCATTTTGCATTATTCGCCTAATGCTATATAAAAGCATTTTATAGTGAGCTATGTGGAATGGGAGTGGAATAATATTAGCAGTTTTTCTGATGAAATGCTTTTAGTGAGTCATTGAGTTTTTAATGATTGATTAACTCACACAAATCACATAAAAACCAACAGGATATGTCAAGTTGTTGGAGTGCAAACTTTTGCGTCGATATCTTGGACTTAATCTTTCTGGCAGGCTAGCTCACAGTGGTTTAAATACCAGGAGGATTTGATGAATTCAAAAAGGGCCTTTTGTTAATGGACTACATCTAATGCAGCAGATCTGGAAGGAGTGTTATCACTTTATATTCTGTTCGGCAGAAAGAAAAGAACATTCTGTATTCTGCATTTGTCTTCCTCAAAATGTAATTGTGCCTCCAAAATGTAAGTGAGGTTTCAGGCTTGCAAATTGTGCCCTGCATTAAAACTTGCATTTAGTGGAGCTGGCCATGGTGTAACTTCAATAAAAATATGTGAATTTGTCTCACTTATCCTCCCCATTTCTTTGCAGGTTACCTCATTTTGTGGGTCTATTTGGCTAATTTTGAACACTTTATTATGCAAGGATACAAAAACAGTAAAGAACTTAAAAATGTGTTTAATGCCATTTTTGCAGCTAATTATCTCCTTGTTTTATGGGGAAAGTAGATAAATCTCCAGGATTACTTTTTCTTCCACAAGAAATATATTATATAATTGAAACAATTACTTCACTTACTCAAGAATACCACGTGTATGTGATTGTGGGTATATATGTAGTTTATAGGTGTGAATATATGTTTAATTTCCTAAAATATATAGTATATATTTATGCAATGTATATATTATGTATCTATATTTATATCTATCTCTATATAAATATAGATATATAGTTAGATATAAAATTTTATTTATTCGTATATAGTATACATATATAAATATGTGTGTATGTAGGAGGGGATTTATATCTATCTATACTATCTATACATATGGATATATAGTTAGATATAAAATTTTATTTATTCATATATAGTATACATGTATAAATATGTGTGTATGTGTGTGTGTAGGAGGGGCTGTGTTTGAAATTAGAAATTACAGCCATATACCATATTGGGGTGTTATAAATATACCAAACATTGTAATGAACTTTGTTTTGTAATATTTCTATCAATGGTATTTTATAAGTCTCTACAAGATTTGAAGGTTTAGAATCTTCAATAATTTCAACCATTGGTCAACAATCTTTTTTATCAGTAAAACATATTCAAATGAAAGAGACATTTGAATGTCTCTCGGTGCTTGTGGTAATGAAATGCTGCCTTAACAGTTGGCCAAATCATGTAGAAACATTGTTTCAGTGGCTAGTGGTGCCTCCCCATTTTTCCAGGCCCTCTGACAACTTTTATCATATCCTTGGGATGTCTTAAATTACAAATGAACAGTAAACCAGATGTATTAAAAACCAGACTGGGCCCTCAGCCTTGAATGCCATTATCAAGAGTTTAAATTAGGCAAAATGATAGCCTCTAAACCGTATGTCTCCATCTTGTTACCAGAATGCTCTTTTCTTTCTTTGTTGCTTTTCACTCACCCCAAAGTCATTCCTTAAACCAATTTAATCGGAATTTCACATGGTCAAGGCTTAGAAACTGCATTTGCTAAGCTCTTTGATTACTTAATTTTCAAACTCAATGAACAGCAAATAATTGCTGAGATTGTTCCACCTTCCTGAAATATCTTCCCCCATCCAGAGCCTTTGAGATTCTAGCTGCTTTCAAATAAAGCTGAAATGCTCCCTCTTTCATGAAGCATGTTGTTTGTTTTTTTCTCCTATTTCCCAGCTAAAAGAAATATTTCCTGTCTCTCTTTCAATATCATATTGTATTTAGAAGGGCTTGATGAATTATAGATATAAAGAATTACAAAGTGCTCTCATCCATTTTGATGGTATTATTTATGCGTAATGAAGAGTATTTTGTGGCTGTTTTTTTAATGGGAAGTGGAAGTTATATAAAACACAGTATACCTGTTGCCTTGGAAGCTTAAAAATTGAAGAATGCCATTTATCTCAATATGCATTATAATAGAGCTATTTATGAGAACCTCATTCTCTCCCATCCAATGATGAATTCCAGAGAACAACTATTTTTATTCATCATTTTATTTATGAATAACTCCAGCATAATTCGGAGTAGGTGTCAGGTCCTTACTAAATGTTGCATCAAATTTCCTTCCTTTTAGATCAAACTTTGCCTTACCTGAGGAAGTATTTAAAGTACATGAAAAGCATATATTCCTTCTTACATATGTTTGAACTTCATAACTTAGGCAGCCTTCACACTGTAATGCCACATGAGAATAATACATTTGAATATAGCGCATTTAGAGTTACCTTTACCTAATATCTTTCTAATAACCCCATTGATCATTCATGTGTAGCCTGTGAAACATCGTTTATTCACTGACCAGAGTTTCCCCGGAGGTTGGGGTGCATGGCAGAGGCTGGAGGAGAGAGAAGCAAAGACTAAATGGTGGTAAATCCAGGGGCTAGATAAAGCCTCCACCCTCCAAGTTGACCAAACCAAAGCTCGGCATTTACCTACTTTATATACTCAAGTTTTGTGTATTATTTTTCAGAAACAGTGTTTCATTCATGAGAATGCATTTGCACCCACTGCCATGAACCAGAACTTTACTGAATTAAAAAAACACGTCTTCTTGGTCTGTTTAGCTACATTGTACTCTGAGGATACAGGTCCAGGCTTGCCAGATAAAATACAGGATGCTCAGTTGCATTTGAATCTTATTTAAACAACAAATAGTTTTTTTTTAATATAAATATTTCAGACATGCGGTCGCAGTTGACTCGTCTGGGGGAGGGTGGCGGCCGGTTGCTAAATCCTAGGCTCTCAGGATTGCTCCGAGGGTACCGGCGGCGGGGGCTCTTTCCCGGAGGCGAGGGCGAGGCGGGGGACTTGGCCAGGTCCCCGGCGGGAGGCGTGCAAAGTATGGAGGGCGGCGAGAAAGGAACAGGCGAGACACGGTTCTTTTAGGATGAAGAAAACCAAGAGAGTTTATTAGGGGAGAGTACAAGCTTATATCGGGCGGTTAGAGGGCGGGGTAGCTGTAGAGGTTAAAGGCTTGGATTGGTTCTGAGAGGGCGCGGAGGTTGATTGAAAAGGGGCGAGAGTTGCTCCGGTAACGGTGTCTGGCAACAATGTATGCGCACTGGTGGTGATGGGAGTTGCACCGGCAACGGGGAGTGTCCGGGCAAGATAAGGGGGTGGGGAAAAGGCGGTTCCCTCCGGCAAGCCTCCCCTAACAATGGTATTTTGGGTGAGGAAATGGGGCCTGCCTCCGGCCTCACTTTCCCAGGCCCGGGGGGCTGTAGAGGGCGCTGTCGCCCGTGCCCACTACCCTCCCCAGGGGTGGATCCGGTCCCCCAGCCCAGGCCCACCAAGTTGAAGCACGTAATCAGTGTCCCGCATTTCCCCCTTCTTTTCTAATTAAAGGAAGAAGCTTACCGGAGAGGCCCGCTAAGGGATGAGGGAAGGGGGAGGTCGGGGAGGGGAAAAGGGGTTGACGGTGGCTCAGCGAGGCTGGAGCTCGGCGTTGGTGTGGCGCCCGGGCGCTCGACAGGGGCCTTGCTGCTTGCGGGATGGACGAGGGTGGGGGGTTTAAAGTTGGAGGTTCAGAGAAGCTGGAGCTCGAGGTTGGTGCGATGTTCAGGCGATCGAGAAGGGCCTCGCGGTCGGCGGGTTGACCGGTGGCGGTGAGGTCGCGGAGGGTTGGTTGTCATCTCGGAGTAGGGAGCGTCAGAGGTGGTGAGTCGCTGGTACTGGACTTGCACGAACGAGGAGAAAATAGCATCCGTTTGTTTCCTTACAAGCTGGACAATTCTGCGGATAATGCAGGGTCCTAAGGTGAGAGCTAGAATAATCATTAGTAGGGGGCCGAGGAGAGGGAGGAGGTATGGGAGGAGGGGGGTAAAGATGTGGGACCAATAGCTGGTGGCTTCACGGTCTCTTTTGCGTTGTTCCAGTCCCTCTCGGACCTTTTTTAGGCTGTCCTCGGCGAGACCTGTGGAATTGGCATATACACAGCACTCTTCTCCTAGGGCGGCGCAAAGGCCTCCTTCTTTGAGGAGGAGAAGGTCGAGACCTCGGCGGTTTTGGAGCACTACCTCAGAGAGGGAATTGACAGAATTTTTAAGATGGGAAATAGCGTCTTGTAGGTGACGAATGTCCTCGTCAATAGCCGCCCGGAGGTGAGTTAGGGTGGAGCCTTGACTGGCTAGTGCAGCGATTCCGGTGCCAGCGCCTGCAAGACCTAGGAGGGAGGCAATCGTGAGGACGGTGATGGGCTCTTGCTTTTGCAGTGGGGCAGGAGCTGCAGTTGTTTCCAGGCGGAGGAAGAAGTCTTCCTCGCTGTGGTATAGGACCCTAGGGATGAGGACAATTAGGAGGCAAGTTTCATTAGTTGTATTGAGGGTTTGCACGTTAAGGCAGGGGGTAAGCCCTGTAGAGGAGCAGAGCCATTGGGAGGAGTTATGAGGGATGAGAAATTTTGCAGAGCTGCTGGGAGATGAGTAGTCGGCGCAAGCTGTGAGGTTGGGAGAGTTACTTGAGCGAGGGCGGATGCACTTTCTTGTAAAGGAGACTGAATGAAAGGTTAGGGGGACGGCAGAGGTATTCCAATTGCATTCCAAGGGGCTGTCCTCTGTGTTTTCTGAAAAGGAGAGGTTGGAGGCAACTGGCTCATACAGGGGGGAGGAAGTGGAGAGGCAAAGCCAACAAGAGGAGGTAAGATTGGGGTTGGAGGAATTCACTGAGGTGAAGGCCGCTTGGATAAGGCTGAGGAGGGGAGAGGAGTAACGGGCGGGGGGCGGACGAGGTTGGGGTGGTGGTGTTGGCAACGCGCCGTTTGCAGCTGAGGTGCAGCTGGTTGGAGCTGAGGTGCGGCTGGAGAGCTGTGGAAAAAGGGAGTTAATGACTTTATTGGGACCAATGGCAGAGGGGTTTTTTTGTACAGCCTACTTTTTTACAAGAATAAGGGAACCTGGGTCGACTCCTTTCAAATAAATTCTGAAGCCCCAGGTTCGACCGAGTAACCAGGAGGGATCATTGGGGAGCTGCACACTGAGATTTAAATGTGAGCAGGTACCTGTAGGTGCAATCTGGTGATGGCCTCCATAGATACCCCAGTTAATGGGTTCTTGAGGTGGTTTGCAGTTAAAGGGTGCCCATTTTAGAGTTAGGTAATGATCAGTGGCGTAAGTCTCCCACTGAGTGGCTAATGTTTCACATCCCCAATATGCACAGTAGTATTGGTTGGGGGAATTGCAGTACTGTTTTCCAGGATTTGAGGATGGGCACATATAATATTGGGCTTGATTCCAACCAGTGGGGCGTACGGAAGGAGTGGGAAATAGATCAGTTGCGTTGACAAGAAAGGAAGGTCGCCCTGCTGTAACCTGGGTTTGTATAACTGTGGAATCTTCCCACCGTGCCAAGGTCCATAATGGTGGCTACATGATAGTGGGCCGGGATGGCTACCGGATGGGGGAGGCCAGGCTGCGGGGAACCCATGGGAAGAATATGCTTATTGATTTCCCGCAGATCATTGAGGAGCCTAAATTTCCCTGTGGCTTTTTTATGAATAACAAACACTGGCGAATTATAGGGACTAGTAGAAGGCTCTATATGGCCAGCGTCCAATTGTTCTTGGACAAGGGCTTGGAGTGTTACTAATTTATGCGTGGGAAGGGTCCACTGCTCCACCCATATAGGTTCCTCAGTATCCCACTGCAGAGGAACGGGCGCTGGAGGTGTTAAACGAGCAGTGGCGCACATTATTGGGGGGGCTGCGTGGTAAGCACTGCCCCAGAGGCGGCGAGGATGTCACGGCCCCATAAAATTTGGTCTATGGTGTGTAGAAATAACGGGCGGAAGGTGCCTGAGTGGCCCTCTTCATCCTCCCACTTAATGGGCCCTATGGCCTGAAGAGAGGTGGAGGTACCAGTGGCTCCCACTACCGAGGGACCATCGAGAACCATGCACATGGTGGCATACTGAGCGGGCATGCAAGAGACCTCTGCCCCTGAATCGAGCGTGCCCGTGTACCATTGCCCCTCTATTCTTAACTTACGAGTAGGCTTTTCTGGGGTGATAGGGACTGTCCAGAGAAGCGTTTTACTGCCGGTGAAGTGATTAGTTTTATTAGAACCGGCCGGCACGCTGCCTCTTAGGGGCGGGGCTGAGGCTTGCCCCGCTTGGAGTTTAAAGCTTGCTCAGTGCCCTGGCACTGACTGCCGTCAGGGCACCAGGGATAGCAGAGGTTTTTTAAGCTATCCTTGCTAAGATCTCTGGGGCTGCTCTTGCAATCGCGCGCCCAGTGATAGCCACGCTGGCAGCGTGGGCAAGGAGTGGGAGGGGGGCGCCCATTGCGCTGCATGAAAGGCGGGCGGTTGACCTCTGCATTGGGGCACTCCCGGGCAAAATGACCGCTCTGCCCGCACTTAAAACAACCGGTGGTGGCGGCTAAGGCGGCAGTGACAGCGCCAGAGACGGCCTGGGCTAGGGACGCGGCAGCTGGGTCAAAGGCGCTGCAGGCGAGTATCCAATCGCATAGGCTCTTCTCCCGCAAGGGAAGAATAGCCTGCTTGCAAGGGGGATTGGCTCCCTCGAGAATGAGTTCTCGAGCGAGAGCCAGTTGGGCCTGGGGATCATTAACCTTTCGAGCGCAGGTTTCCTCAACCCTAGAGACAAAGGTGGCAAAAGGCTCATTTGGCTCCTGGAGGAGCTTGGTGAATTTAGTAGGCCGACAGGCGGAACAGTTGGCAAAAGCTCGCAAGGCGATTCCCCGAAGGATAGGCCAAAAGGCGGCAGGCGCATTAATATAGGCGGATGCATTTATAAACGCTCCCGTGCCCAAGTAGGCTTCGGGGTGATGATAGACTCCAGTGGCTGCGTCTTGCTCGCTTTGCTTAGCTGCTTCCGCCTGGAAGTGAGCACGCCAATCTACAAACTGGCCGGGGTTAAGAATGGAACGGGCAAGCGAGGCCCAGTCTTGGGGGAGGCAAAAGTTCATGGCGATATCCTGTAGTAATTGGGAAGCGTATGGGCTACCTAACCCGTCTTCCTTGACGGCCCTGCGAAGCTGCTTGATAGTATCAGAGTCAATGAGATACCAGTCATACGGTTTCTGTGGTGTGGGGGTAAGGTTAAGAGGAAAGCAGCGAAAAGCACGAGAGAAAGGAGGACGCGCTTGCAGAGGGCTTGGCGCGGGAGTGGGGGTAGGGGGAGCGTTGCCCCAAGGGTTGCCTTGAGGTGTAGAAGGCAGCCAGGGGTTGTTAGTCGGCAGGGTGGGAGGAGCGGCAGCAGCTGCCGGTAGCGGCTCCGAGGGGGAGCTCGCCGGAGGGGGAGGCGGAAGTGGGAGGCCCCAAGCGTCGCAAGATGGCGGCGCGGTGGGAGTGGCTAAGGCATAAGATGGTGGACTAGCTCCGTCCTGTGAAAGGGCGGGGCCCAAGGCATAAGATGGCGGACTAACTCCACCCTGTGAAAGGGCGGGGTCTAAGGCATAAGATGGCGGACTAACTCCGCCCTGTGAAAGGGCGGGGCCTAAGGCGTAAGATGGCGGACTAGCTCCGCCCTGTGAAAGGGCGGGGTAAAGCGCATGCGGTTTCCGGCCCGGCTTAGGGTTGACGTCATCACTAGAGCACTTCCTCCCCTCAGTGGAAGAAGAAGGAGGAAGTTCGCCATTTAGGAGAGGCTTAGTATTGCTTTGTTTTCGGGGGGCGACTTCGAGCGCGTTGTTAATTTGCTCGACTAAGGATTCTGTGTCCGAATCGTGGTCTACATTAGTATCGCTGTCTGAATCTGTTGACTGGGTTGATAGGGCCTCCTTGGATTTAATGGGGCCTCGATCAGGGGGGAGGGAGCCTTGAAGGCAGGAGCGGACGGTTATTAAGGTGGGGAGCAAGCCGGGAGGGAAGCGTTTGCTCTCATGTTCCATGGCGTTGGTGACCCGATCAATAAGGCGATCATAAGTAACAGGGTCCCAAAGATGGCAAGTGGTGAGCCATGGGTTAAAGGGCAGCAGGAGGTCCCAGTATACCTGCAGCTGCCGGACAGACACTTTACAGCGATGTGTGTCTAGGAGACCCGCCAGAGCGCGAACTTGGGGTGCTTAGCGTGCAGATAGACGATTACCCATAGCGGAGGGAGAAAAGAAAAAAGGGGGGTTGATTATAGAGTAAAGAAAATGAGGTAAATCGTGGCCGCGAGGCTGAAGGAGACGGTGAGAATAGAAGGCAGGACCCTCTAGTAGCGAGAGCAGTTTGGGGGGGGGCGGTTGCAAAGAGGCACACCGCGCTAAACAAAGAAACAAAGACACAGAGGACCACAGCAAAGTAATGGAGGGGAAGAGGGAAAGCTACTGGAGGAAGAGTGTTAGGAGGAATGGGGGGGATATAGGAAGAGAAGACGAAAGGTAGTCGGGGGCAAGAGTTAGGTTAATGCGGGAAAGGAAGAGCGGCCCGGGCGCGGAGCGGCGTGGGAGAGGCGGCCCCAGACGTGGAGCGGCGAGGGAGAGGCGGCTCCGCGGGGCGGCGAGGGAGAGGCGGCCCTTACTTTGCAGGCGAGGAGAAGGGGAGCTAGAGAGGCGTCCGGGCGAGCGGGTGGTTTTACTGGACCGCTGCGTAGAGAGGACTTTTAATTCCAGGTGCCCCACGTTGGGCGCCAGTTGCAGTCGCAGTTGACTCGTCTGGGGGAGGGTGGCGGCCGGTTGCTAAATCCTAGGCTCTCAGGATTGCTCCGAGGGTACCGGCGGCGGGGGCTCTTTCCCGGAGGCGAGGGCGAGGCGGGGGACTTGGCCAGGTCCCCGGCGGGAGGCGTGCAAAGTATGGAGGGCGGCGAGAAAGGAACAGGCGAGACACGGTTCTTTTAGGATGAAGAAAACCAAGAGAGTTTATTAGGGGAGAGTACAAGCTTATATCGGGCGGTTAGAGGGCGGGGTAGCTGTAGAGGTTAAAGGCTTGGATTGGTTCTGAGAGGGCGCGGAGGTTGATTGAAAAGGGGCGAGAGTTGCTCCGGTAACGGTGTCTGGCAACAATGTATGCGCACTGGTGGTGATGGGAGTTGCACCGGCAACGGGGAGTGTCCGGGCAAGATAAGGGGGTGGGGAAAAGGCGGTTCCCTCCGGCAAGCCTCCCCTAACAATGGTATTTTGGGTGAGGAAATGGGGCCTGCCTCCGGCCTCACTTTCCCAGGCCCGGGGGGCTGTAGAGGGCGCTGTCGCCCGTGCCCACTACCCTCCCCAGGGGTGGATCCGGTCCCCCAGCCCAGGCCCGCCAAGTTGAAGCACGTAATCAGTGTCCCGCACAGACATATTGCATGACCTACTTATACTAAAAACATACTCATTGCTTATCTGAAATTATAATGGAACTGAGCATCTTGTATTTTTATTTGCTAAAAGTGGCAACTCTGGAAAAGTGACTCATTAAAATGTTTGTTGACTGACTTAGTGAGTGAACAATGTACTCAAAGTCTGAGGACACCCTGGATAAAGAGAGCTCAGTAGAGGTACAGCAGCATGGAAGGTATAAAGACAGGATAATCGTACACCACCATGTCAGCATATCCTTAAAAGAAAACAATATGTACTACTAAGCTTTTCCAAATGCAAAATTTTACCCCAAAACCTTAGCTTGTTTCCAATTCCATTGTCTTTAAAGAATTTGGAAACCATTGCTCTTTGCTTGAATTTTTTTAAAGTTAAATCATTCTTGAGGTTCTACCTCAATTCTTTGATCTTTCTCTTAGTCATCTGTTAAGAATTTCAAAATAATGATTTCTGTTAATATTGAAAATTGATGCTAAAGAAAAATTAGAGAACTATCTGCCAACCTAATGAATCTTTAGAAAAACAGGCCCTTTCTTGGCTGTTTAATGATAATACTGCGTGTTAACATCTAATCAGAAGAGGTTTTATGAATAATGTTAACAAGTTAGCATATTAATGAGACCTGTCCATATATGCTTAAAATTTATGAAGTCACTGCTGAGCTTTTCTGTGAAATAATGGGCTCTGAAGATAAATATGTTTGGCAAGCTGTTGATAACACACTCACCAATTTTTATTAATCTTAGAACTCTGTCACTCAGATATTATCAATTTGGTTAGGTGAATAAATCTCAAAGAAAATACGACTTCAGTTTCTTTATTGAAAAAAGTAGAAGTCAGATAAAAGACATTACAGCTATAAAATCTCAGGAGTTTGGCAGAAATTACACAGCAGCTTTGGAATACTAATACCACACGACAAATAACACTTGGAGGTAATTCTACTCAGAGGTTTGGGGATTATCTAGTGCTGAAAACTCTAATTAGTCTAGCTAATGTGAATGATTAAATAAAGCCTTCTCTGGAGTGAATTCTAAAACTATTAAGGTTTTCTGGCAAAAAGAGTAGAGAAAGGGGAAAAATGTTCAATTTCTTCTATGGTATGGGAATGAAAAAACAAACATGTCATTTCTTGCATTTCTCTGAGTTGATCCAATATAAAGACAATTTTAAGATACCAGTGTTAAAAGACAAATAATCAGTTATCAGTAATTGTTCCTGGAATTACAATGAATGGGTCACCCATAAACTTAGCTGTGTGGAAGGATTACTCTTTCTGTGGTGTTACTGGTGGTTTTTAACTATGATTAATGATGGGCTAAAGAAACGAGTACCTAATGCTGTGAATAGAGTTCCCAAAATGGGCAAAGAGGCTCAATCCTTAAAAATGAGATTTTGACCCCATTTCCAGTGAGATGATTAATATGAGGTAGGAGCTGTTGAAGAATAAGTAGTTTTGTAAGGTGATCAGCTCTCCACTAGAGAGCTCAATTTCAGCACACTCATCAAACTGGTAGGAAGTTCTGAGAATAATAAATGGGCAAAGCACATTAGACTTGAGTAAAAGAAGGTAGAGGAAAAATAGAAACATTACAATTACAAACAGCAGGCGTTGCATACTAATATCCCACAAATAATTCAAATGTCACAAACAATGTTCTCTAATTACAATGCAGTAAAACTAAACATCATTAACAAACGGAACAAAAAATGATCTTTCGCCTGAAACAAACAAACAAACAAAAAAAACTAAAAACCAGCAACAACAAAAAACCACTAACTTATTAAACAACTCCAGAATGAATTACAAATGATCAAAATGCGTTGGGGTTATAGAAAAGAAGGCAGAAAAAAAGAGGTGTTATTAATTTGAGGGATAATATTCAGCAAAAGGAAAAAGGGAGCTCTTCTAATCCCTTCCCCACTATTTCCAGTCTTTTCCATCTTTGCTTTGGTTGCATTTGTATGGCTTTAGCTTTGATTACGATGTTACCATGCAGGGTCTGACATCACTTGACTTGAACTTGAAGATACATTTTTGTGGATATAAAGTAATCAGGTCATGTAGACTAGCTACAACCTTAAAAATATATACAAAAACTGATATAATAAAATCATGATACTTTTTCATCTATGTGCAAATATTTTGTCATCAAAGACTAATTCAGATTTAATCTAAACAGATTGAATGAGTACAAAGTGCATCTAATGATCTAAATTTTTTCTATTAGCAATCACTTAATAAGAGGGCTAAATTTCCTAACATTCAAAGAGTTTGTATTAATCAATACACAAAACAATAACAGCCAATAACAGTACTTGGGAAGAATAGATAATTTTCCAGAAAGGAAATATAACACAAGTGTTCAAAAGAATTCAAAGTGAAAAAGAAAGACTCTACATCATGTGAAATCCATACCCACAATAATACATCCAAATAACACAGGAAACACCTTTATATAACACAATCTACAAGACATGGAAGACAACACAGATAGGAAGGCACTAATAAGAAATCTCAGTTCAAGGCAGAGCAAATGAATACAACATAAATAAAGATACAGAAGACATAAATGACAAACCCATAAGTACACATCTCATGGATATACACTGAACTTTAAACCATGTTAAAGGAGAGTAGACAGAACCTAATCATATCTGCTAACAAAGAAAATATTGCCAAATTCCATAAAGTAGAAATAGAAAGAAATACTTTGTGACTATAATGTAACAGTAGTAAATATTATTAACAAAATGAAAGTGGGACCCTCTCTTGAAATAAGCAAACAAACCAACAAAACCCTACTGGATTATTAACTTATTCCTAGAGGAAAGTGAAACACAGATAGAAATTAAAGCATTTCTAAAAAGTAATAATGAAAATACCACATCAGGCTCTGTGGGATATACTTAGAGCAGTGATCAGAAAAATATACATATAGCCTTAAGCCTGTTTATCAATAAAAGCAAAATATTGAAAACAGTTGAACTAAATTCCCGACTCAAATAGGTGAAAACACTAAAATAAGTGAAAGAAAGAATTTTTTTTAAAAGTGCCTTCCAATTTGCTCTCCACTGTATACATACAAATACCACATGCATACTACACACACACACACCAAAAAAACCCAACAGAAAACAAAAACCAAGAATCAAAACTGAAAATGCACTGTAATTGCACAAATATTGTATATTTTTGCCAAAAGAATAAATCGCAGGAGAAAGTCCAAAATGCAAAATCAAATCTCTCAGGATTAGTGAGAAAGAGATTTTAAAAATAGACAATGAACAAATCAAAATATGCTTAGCTAAAAGTACACAAACCATTAGCTTACTTGTTAAGGAAATAAAGCAAAGGGTACAAATATGCAAAATATGAAAGGACAAAATTTAGCACTGAAGATGTATGCTATAGTTAGATTATTTTGAAGACTTCTCCACAAATTTGATAATATAGATGATGTGAAATATTTCCTAGGGAAATACATTTTACCTCAATTGACACCATTGTAGACAGAAATCTTCAAACAACAAATTTCAGCACAAGTTATGGAGAAATTTTTCAACGTGTCTGCGTATGCCACAAAAGAAGCACGAGCTGAGAGGTTCTCACAGGGGAATTCGATGGAAACTTCAAACATCAAGTAGCCTCAGGGCTCCATAAATGGTTCCATAATACTGAAAATAAAGCAAACCTCCAATTTGTTTCCCCCCACACAAAAAACATCGATATTTTAACTGATGAAGATAATATAGAAAAAGAGAAAGCAGACCAGCATTGCTTATTAATATCAATGTACAGGCATTGAATAAAATATTAACAAAGGGCTCAAATGCAGAGATAAATCTCAAAAATATTATGCCTCGTGAAAGAAGAAAAAAATGCACATATACTATGTGCAAATTTTATGAATTTGTAGAATAATCTATAGTGATAGAAATTATATCACCAGTTGCTTCTTGGCAGAGTTAGGGGAAATTCACTGGGAAAGAGCATGAGAGAATTTTCTGGGTGATGGGAATATTTATGTCTTTATATGCATTCACCAAAACTGATTAAGCAATATACTAAAGCAAATGTAAGATCATGCATTTTGATGTATGTAGATTAGGACTTATTGGAAAAAATCTAGCATTGCATCCCTAACATCAAGCAACAGAATTAAACAGGGATATTTAGCTTCATCTTCCCCTCAAACCTACTTTTTAAATGAAAAAAGTAATTCTTAAGGAAAAAGTCCATTTGAATGAAAAGAAATAAAAGAAACATTAGAACAGGTCACCAAGAAATAGCACCAAGCCGAAGAAGAGAGGAGAACTGAGAATAAATTAACAGAATCCTACAGACCTTGACATTTGGAAGAGTCTTTGTTTAGCCGCAAAGTTTGAATGATGTAGGAATACATTTCCATTAATATGAATCCAATTAAAATTTTAAAATGAATAGCATTTACATAATATTTCAATACCTTTTTATTGGGTTAAAACTTTTGGAATTCAACCAACACAGCACAAAAGACTTAATTACATTATGCGATCCTGAAAATGTAAAAGGGGTATTATAAAAATAAAAATTGGGAGGAAGAAGGTTACTAATTTTATCACAGCTTAAGAAAGATTCATCAGAAACTGCTATTTACGGATACAAAAACACAAGATTACTTGTTAAGATTGAAATGTTAATGACCAGGAAAATATTTTGAATGTTTGATTAGATTTGTCATTGGAACATGGAGTACATTTTTGAATTGTTTTAATAAGAGCATTTTGATGAATTTCCTTATGTATTTCAATAATATATATCTCCCAATTAGAAACCACCTGGGGTATAGATAAATTACACATTTACATGTGTAATTCTCTTAACCTGTATTTTTCATGTATAACTTTCAACATCTGTAATTCATTGAATAGTAGAGACTCTTTTGCTGAGAATGCATACTAGTGCAGAGATTAAAAATGCTGACTGTGCAAAGGTAAACCTCTTCTTAGTTAAGTGGCAGTGGGCAGGTTATTTAACATTACTAAGCTCCAGTTTCTTAGCTGGTCAAATCTTGATACTATCTCTTCTGTCCAAAGGCAGTTGTGGTGTTCAAAGGATGTAATTCATGCAGAGTCATCAGCTGAGTGCTTTTGGGGAAATATAATTTAAAAAGAAAATCTTCCAACCCAGGAAGCTTCTCCAGCAAGGTGGAAGAGAAATAAAATCAATTTTATCATTGAGTAAGCATTAAACCAGAACAAGATGCACCACAAAAAAAAAAAAAAAAAAAAAAAAAAGGAGATTGCAAGAACAAAGAGATCTCGCACTTTTTAGTGGCTAAGTAGATACAATCCACCACATACACATTCTCAAGATATTTCAGAGGAAGTTTTATAGTTTGGATCTAAGAGTCCCCTGGAAGTTACACTAATCGCTTCCCAGGAAGCTGGGAGTTTGGGGCTGTGATGTTTTCCTTGATCACGTCTCAAAAGGACAGAGAGAGCATTTACAAATATAGGTTTTCTAAAGTAAATACTAAGAGATGGAGGAATGAGGAAGTCACTCCCCTTGTGTTCAGCTGGGAGAATTAAGCATTTTGTTTTTATTTTTTATTTGTTTTTGTACTTGCAGTGCCTAGTATAAATTGAGCACAATGGCTGGCTAGTTGTATTGGTATCAGTAGGAAAGCATTGACTAGAAGAGGAGATTAACTCATAAGATAGTAACACTTTAGTTTCTAGGTTGGAGTGTAAACTCTCAAAAGAAATATGACTCTTTCAGGGCAGGTGTAAGATCCAAAGCATATCTGTAGAGATGGTGCAATGGACAGACATTTATAAAAGCTATGCCGACATATTAAGGATATTTTACAGCACTAGTTCTCAAACTGCCCTGTATCTCTTCACACTCTTAAAAACCTTTTGAGGACTCTGAGTTTTGTTTACATAGATTTTATCCATCCATATGTGCCACTGGAGAAATTAAAGTTGAGACTAAAAATGTACTTATTCATTTATTTAAAAACCACAAATTGACAGATAACAAATGCTAATGAAAATGACTATATTTTGTGTCTTAGTTTGCCAGAGATGCTATAACAAATACCACACGATGGGTTGGCTTAAACAACAGGAATTTTTTGGCTCACGGTTTTGCTTCTTTCCAGGGTCAGTAGAGCTCTGGTGCTGGCTTGTCACAAACCTCAGGGTTCCTTGGCTTGGTTCTACACCTCACGTCACATGTAATGTCCTCTCCTTTCTCTTCTGGGTTCCAACTAACTTCCAGCTTCTAGCTCCTCCCTGCAGCTTTCTCTCCTACTATGTCTGAATTTCTCCTTCTTATAAAGGACTCCAGTAATGTGGGTTAAGACCAACTTCATCTGCTTGGGCCAAACCTCAACTAAAACTAAAATCCTCAAGATGTCCTATTCATAATGGACACCCATTATGAACACCCACAGGAATGTACAGTAAGCTTAAGAACAGATCTAAATCAGGGTAAACAATTTAATATATCATGTTTTCTAAGACAAAAAAGAATACTGAAAAGAATACTATTGTTTTACATTTTTTCAAATCTTCTTCATGTTTGGCATCATAGAAGACATCTGGATTTACATATCTTCTTCTGTATACATCTCCTGAAATACATTATTTTGGTTGCCATATCAAGCAAATTTGGCCCCAAATATGTAATTTAAAAGGGCTGAGTATTTTAATAGCCTTTTCGTGTAGTTATGGTTTGACAGGGCACCAAACCCCAAGTGCTGGTTTCTTAAATTCAGTTGCCATATGGAATCTGAAATCATTATCAATGAATTTCTTACTTGGCTGCTATAAATTCCATTGGTTTATCTTGTATTTTGAGGAAATCTTTTATCCATGAGTGCTGGTTTTGAGCTGTTATGTACCCCCAGAAAAGGCCATGTTCTTTTAATCTATTCTTGTGGGGACAGACCTATTGTGGGTGGGACCTTTTGATTAGGTTATTTCAATTGAGATGTGACCCACCCAACTCAAGGTGGACCTTATTTCTTTATTGGAGTCCTTTACGAGAACAAAAGAAAAAAGCCAAGAGAGCTCAGAGAGAGGAACACCCAGAGAAACTTAGAGGAAACACTCCACAGGAGGTGAGAAAGCCACTGAAGCCAGGAGCTGAAAGCATTGAAATCTAGAAAAGAAGGACCAGCAGATACAGCCATGTTCTTTGCTGTCTGGCAGAGGAAAATGGATGCCAGTGGCCTTTCTTCAGAGAAGGTATCATCCAGTTGATGCTGTAATTTGGGCATTTTCATGGCCTTAAAACTGTAGATTTGTAAACTAATAAATCCCCATTATAAAAGCCAATCCACTTTGGTATATTGCATTCTAGCAGCTTTAGCAAACCGAAGCACTATGCATGTTTTTGTAATATCAGACATTATTCATTTAGAGAATATCTGTTCCCTAAGTTTTGAAATCTAGCAGATGTTGACAAATTTCATCAAACAATATTTTTAAAATCATATGTGTTAATATTGCTATTGATCTGGTAGCAAACAGTCTTTATATATTGTGAAGCTGTCTAGTTCACAGCGTTGGATACAAATTTACCAAAATTCTATTTTTTCTCTCTCGAAAATAAAAATTTATCTTTGTCAACAAATAGTACTAGTTGTGTTCTTTGGAGTGACAGGCACACTTCATTTTTGAGAAAATGTCTGGCAAACATCCTAATCCAAAGAATCATAGTTTGTCTATCATCTGTTCATTCTAGCAAAAATGGTGTCCCGGCTTTAAAAAGATGTTTCCTCAAGGATAGAAATGAAGTAAAATTAATTCTGTTTCATGAAGGACATCTTTAAGAGAAACTAACTTTAATTTTTTTAAACTGTTAGTGCATTGCAGCAAAGAATGTAATAACTAATACAGCTTGGTGCCACTGCCATAATTTGTGATAAAGCACTACTTTTGCAGCATCAGGTAAATGTCAAACCAGTGAAAAAGACAAGTAATGTCTTAATATAATTGTGAAATTATTCTGACCTCACAGTACCCCTGAAAGAGTCTTGGGCACCCTCAGAGCTCCATGGACCTCATTGAGAACTGCCGTCCTACAGAAAAGTCTATTTATACCATGAAGTCCTTCTGCAAAAATGAATACAGGAAAAAAAATGATTTAATGAAGATTTATGCACCACAGGAAAAAAATACATTACATTTTCTGGATTTGTCTCATTGAAAAATGTGTCCCATTCATCTAACAAATATTTATTCAATGCCAAAACATGCAGGAGGCCTGTCTTCTGGGGTTATTCAGCAGGTAAATTAGACACCGGAGAGAAACTGGGATTGCTGATGATGAGAAGGAGCTTTTTTCATTAAAGTTGGCACTTAGTAGGAAAGCCCTGCAGTGCGTTTTTGCTGGAAGAGAATAAGCTTGTTATTTGGTGGAAATTTATATTTTGACATGCGCATGAAACTGTTCTATCACATTAAGCCACGGCCATATGTAGTTCTTAAAGACATTTTCATGAATCTCCTGGAGATTTTTAATCAGTGCATCAGTGCCCAGATTATGCTGTCAAATGCTCCTTCTTTGGGAGCTACCAGGAAACATCATGTCTTATTCAACTGAGGGAATTATATCCGTAATTTCCTTCTATTTATGCAAGAAAGTCAGGACAGGACTCAGAGCCCAGTGGAGCTTGTTATTGGTGTGGTGTCACTACTGTTTATGCTACATTCATTTTGGGATGTGCTTACACAGTGATTCATATATACACTGGAAAAGAAGTAGGTATCCTTGGGCTAAATTTCTAACATTCCCTTTCAAAGAAATGCTTCAAAATTGTTTAACAGAAAACATGTTTCCCAGGATACTTTCCTTTTCCTTTCTCCTTTTTTTTTTTTTTCATTCATCCAACTTGAAGTACATATTCCAATGGCAAGGTGACCTCTGTTGCTTTTCCAGACGTCTAAAAACATTTCCATTACTGCTCAAAGAAGAGCATCTCTAAATTGGGTCCTCGGTCACAAAATGTCCCTCTGATTGTGACAGAGAGCTCAGCCCCCATGGATGTCCCTAGAATTGCAGCCAGGATCCTGGGACAGTGCAACAACCAGATGACATTTGTGCCCTAATGAAGCTTCTTGAGCTCCTGCATTTCCACTCAACTGAAAGTAATTTCAGTCTATGCAAAAGTGGATGATTAATGATGTTCCTTTAAAAAAATAAAAAATGTTTGCTCTGCATAAGACTACCCAGGAAGACTTTGCCTTACAACATGGTAGATTGTGGTCTTCAGGCAGTTTTCTTGACTGCATGATCCAGTGGAGACTTGGGAACCTCAATTAACCCCAGAGCATAAATTCTCCTAAATAGCAAGAGACATCAGGAAAGAGTCAATACTGTGGAAATGCACAAAGCCAGGCTTTGCATTAGATTTGGCCTGTAGTAAGAGCAAGGGACCAAAAGCAGGAAAAAAAAATATGTAGCGACTCAGCAACAGTGAATGCAGTCACATACCATGCGTGCTACGTGTTTTCTCAAATATGGGATTTTTTTTCCAGACATGCATAAACCCATTGGGAAACTAATAACTAAAATAACTGTGCGGCACGCACACCCGTGGCAGCGACAAATGAGATCCTTCAAGACAACGATCTGCAGAAAGTTTTGCCATTTCTTGGTTAAATGTCTGCAGTTTTTCCAGCCATTCATGATTTATCTTTAATTAGTGGGCTCTTTTAGGGCTTTCCTTTCCAGTCACTGAACACTCTGAGCTGCTGAATTCTGATAGCAGCTTAGATTCTCTAACTTTGGCTCGACCACAGAAAGATATTGGGTCTGGGACTCATATGAAACTCTGATATAACTTTTTCTTTTTGCTTATAATTATTTTTATTGAGGTACAACAAGTTATCGTAATTAGCCTGAACTTGAGGCAATCAGTTTAGGAAGCTGAATGTTAACACAGTTATGGATTAAGTGCAAACAATACACATTCACAGGTTGATTATCAAGGCTACATCACAATTTATAAGGTGCCAGATTAGTGCTAATTGTCATTCAGCTTGAAATTTTTCTCCAGGGAGGGGGGAAAAAGGACCTCCTCCTTCCTCTAAGAATGAAAACATTTTCCTAAACCAGTCATTCATGAGGGTGACAGCTGCTTTTTTCCTTAATCCCACTAATTAGAACACCTTCCTTTTATTGTCAATTCTGTACTGAATTTCAATCTCGATAAAGAAGATAGCCTGAAAATGTAGAACATTTCCAACTACTCCCATAAATTGCTCCCCTATGCAAATGTAACCATATCTGGTCTCCCTGGAAGAGGTGAACTGCATGATTGCTCGCAGTTTCATGGTCTGTAGCCCCATCGTTGGCATAAGCAGAAACCAAGACTGCTTCCTTCTTCATAAGGTTCACACACAGTGTCACATTCACTGCCAGCTTTAGCATGTGAAAAATGAAAATATAAATGCCATTAACTGGGCAATTAAATCTACCAAGTTGAAGATCAAAAGTTTCTCCCAAGTTGTTCGGAAGAAGATGAAACACAATAGGTTGGTCTAAGTTTCCAGGGACCAGATTAGACGTTCTGGCTGTTGAGAAGGCAACTAGCATCTCTGGAGGCAGGGGATAGATGTGTACCGGAGTATGGTGACTGCGGGATTTGTCACTGGTACATCCATAGGAGTCATGCTACGGGACTCTCCTTGTTCAGAGTCACCACTGTGAAAGGTTTCATTGTCTCTTTCTGGGCTGCTCACCTGAGAAGAATCACTCCACCCTCTTGAATATGCCTGAGGACCACCAGATGTCCCTCCTCACTTGTAACATTGTGGAAATTATCCCTTTGGGAATAGGATGTTCCAGGATATTCTCTAGCTTGAAATTGCAGCTGACTATAATTTCCATTGGCAATTGAAGGAGGTCCTCTACAAACATCAAAACCTTTACAACCACCAGGGGACCAATAAGAGGTGGTTAGTAATCGCCCACCATGAGTACATCCTCTAACAGATCCTGGGTTATTGACAAAAGGCTGAGTGGATCTGGGAAATACATTCATCTGTGATGGATAAAAGGCAAGGCTACCATTGCTTACTTGAATAGTTCCATCATGACCATAACTTGCTGCTGTCTCTTGAGGAAAAAACAGTTTGGTCTACATGTATAGCTGGCATTTGGCACGGGGGTGGATTTGTGTGCTTGCTATAGTAAAACTTTGCTTTTACCAGGTGAATAAGGGGAGACTTTCATTTCTTGTTCTTTCCATGGAGGCAGAAGTGCATTTAATATTGAACACTGCCTGCATAGCTTGAAAGGGTGGTCTGTTAATAGTTACTGAACTACTGCTTGCTGGGGATGACTAGAAGCTCTGTTCAGAGTCCTTGGACATGGGAGGATTTGGAGAAGCTGATGAAGATGGTTGCTTGCTTGGGGGAACAGATGCCTCAAGAGTCCCTGAGGTCATAAACTCTGTTTCAGATCCTGAAGAAGCTTGGTCAGCAATAACCAGGCAAGCTTTTGAGTTGCAAGCAACTGGTGAAGAAATAGCTGTAATGGCTCTTGAGGAAAATCATTTTGACTGGGCAGATTTTGTTCTGTAAATGCTACTGGGCTTCCTGAAGCAGCTGAAGGTGGCTGTGATGATGAAATTGCTCTTGAAGGTTTGTCAGAATCCAGAACAGATTATTGCACAAAGTTACAAGTTCCTTGAATCTGAGTCATCAGATCCTGCAGTTTTTCTTTCCTCAATACTGGATCCTTTGGAAAGGTAGAGGAAGAACCTACAGGCTGATGTATGGGCTTAGGCACATCTTTGGGTTCTGTATTAAACTTCCTGGACAGAAGC
Organism: Choloepus didactylus; assembly: GCF_015220235.1. Lineage (NCBI taxonomy): Eukaryota > Metazoa > Chordata > Mammalia > Pilosa > Megalonychidae > Choloepus > Choloepus didactylus. Next base: position 3,011,461 of record NW_023637621.1, on the reverse strand, counting down.
TGGTCATTTGGTATGAGGTTTGCTATTTGTAGCTATTCCCCAGGACTTTGGAGAAATCTGGGATTGTGGAGTTAATGCATGTTTTTGACCCTCAACATTGTTTTCCCAGGATTTTGGAGTCTCTGGCTGTCTTGAATCCTGTTCTTCACAAATGGGAGGGGTCCATGACTTGGGGATGTCCTGTTCACTCTGCATAGAAGGTATCCAAGACTTGAGTTTGCTTCTTTGGAAAGCTGTTCTTTCTGCAGCTCTACTGGCCAAGGCTTTGGTGTCTCCTCCTTTTTCTGCTCCTCTTGAGTGTACCCTGTTTTGGATTTAGAAGTTTCTTGCTTTCACTGGCTAGAAGTTGTCTTGGGTTTGGAAGTCTTCTGCTTCTTCTGCTCTTCCTGCAGAGTGGACCTGCATTTTGGAATCTCGTGTTTCCTCTGTTCTAAGTAAACTGCAGGCTTTGCCACCTCCTGGTGCTTAATAGGACTTGAAGGATCCCTGTTTCTTCTCCTGATCATCAGGTTCAGTAAGCATATCCCAACATTTGAGGAGATTTGGTTTTCTAGATCTGCTTACCAAGATTGCTCTTCATCTTGTTTGTTTGAATAATCTACTTCTGTCACTTAGCCTCTCTTAAGAAACTCTTGTGGCTGTATCTACGGCTGTGTGCAAGTTCCATAAGGGACTTTGACTCTGACAAATTCAGCCTTCAATAACTGTTTCTTTCTTCTCTGATTTCATTAGCATTTCTTCCTCAAATATTTCTTTTCCCTTAACATTTTGGGGAACTGGGAAACTTTCAAAATAGCCTGAGCTCAGCAATCTAGACAGTCAATCTTTCATGTGTTTGTATGTTGTTCCTACCACTGTTTTCTCACTTAGTTCCAGAAGGTCCCAAAAGTACAAGGATAACTGCTCCATCTGTCCTCAACACTCAGCCTTTCATTTCCTTCAGGGGAGGTCAGTTTTGAAGATTTAATAAGTTATTTAAGTTCTTTGGAAAGCAAATACACTGCACCATTCAAGCCCCCTTTGAAATCTTTCTGTACATGTTCTCAAATTCTGCAATACATGTGAATTTGAAGTATGGTTCAAAGCTTTTTCTTCTCAACCTCAAGTTTTAGCATATGCTCCCTTCTCTGGGCCCTCTTCTGCAGTTTAAGTAGATCTTGACTCTGTCCAGAAAAGGTTTTCTGAAGCTCCTTGGCAAATTCCAAGTTATGTAGCACTTCTTCATATTTTTCTACTGTTTCCAACTGGTCTGGATTAAGTTGCTCTCCATTCTTCAGGAGATCCTTACAATCTTCCAATATGAGCTTCTTTTTCTCAGTGTTTCTTATTTTATGTTTAAGGCATATGAGTCCATTTTCAATATAGATCTTATATACCTGGGAAGGAGAGGCAGCTGAATTGAGAGCAGATTGCAGGGGCTCATGGCCCACTGGCTTCCCACATGCTGATTGTGGTTCACCTGGGGCTTGGCTGACTTCATATTCCCTTTTCTCCCCTCCTTTGAATGGCCTGAAGGTGACTGGTAACCAAAAGGTGATGAAGACAGTTGCGACATTGAAATAGATGAGGCTTCCCAAGCCTCCGAGGCTGCAGACACAGCTGCTGCAGCCTGGACCCACCTTCGAAAACCAACTCAACAGCTCTCCCCTAGCCTGATGTAACTTTTATAGAAAAAGACCACACCTCAGATCCCAGCTGGGGATAGACTGACCAAAATCAAATGTGTCCACTGGCACTGCTTCCTTGTATCAGCTGAGATTTCTAACTGAGCAACATCAGGGTGCTCTTTGTAACACTTCCTTTCTTGGGAACAACGAAAATGCTCTCTTCAGTTTGTGTCACTATGCAAAATAGAATTGTGAGCAACAGACTGAATCAGATAAAGAGAAAGAGAGTCCCCAAAAGAGAAGCTGCTCTAGAAAGAGAACCATCCAGTCCGTTCGTGAGAGCAAAGAGTGATATTCTTCAGAGAGTACAAGTCTTTGCATAATGAGCCAGCATGATTGTGATTGCATAGATGAGAGTTCAGCCACTATTTATTGAGTTCACTGTGCTGATTCCTGGATTAGAAGTGGAAGACATGGTTTTCATACATATGTAGCTTAGTCTTGGGGAGACAGAGCACAGGAACCTCAAGTTCAGCATGCCTAAAACTGAACTCATTACCCTTACATTTATGGGCAATTGATTTTCCTCAAGGGTACCAGGACAATTCAATTGGGGAAAGAATAGCTTTTTCACCAAATCCTGACACAACTGCATATCCACATACAAAAGAATGAAGGTAGACCCCTACCTCACACCATACACAAAAATTAGCTCAAAGTGGATTGTAAACCTTACTGTAAGAGATAAAACTATAAAACTTTTATAGGAGAAAATATAGGAGTAAATCATCATAACCTCATATTAGGCAATGGTTTATTAGATAAGATACCATAAACACAAGTGACAAAAGACAAAATAAATAAATTGGACTTCATCAAAATGAAAAAATTTCATGCTCCAAATAATATCTTCAAGGAAGTCACAAGACAACCCAAGGATGGGAGAAAATATTTGCAAATCACATATCTAATAAGGGACTCATACCTAGAATATATAAATAAGCCTTTCAACTCAATAATAAAAAGACAACCCAATTTAAAAATGGGCAAATTTTTTAATACACTTCTACAAAGAAGGCATTCAGATAGCTAATAACACAAAAAAGTGCTCAACATCATTAGTCATAAGGGAAACTCACATAAAAACCACAAGATACCACTTCACACCTACTAGGATAGCTATAATCAAAAAGAGAGATAATAAGAAATGTTGGAGAGGATGTGGAGAAATTGAGACCCTCATACAGTGCTGGGGGAATGCAACATGGTGCAGCTGCTGTGGAAAACAGTTTGGCAGTTCCTCAAATAGCTAAACAGAGAATTACTATATGACCTGTTAATTCCATTCCGAAGTATACACCCCAAAGAATTGAAAACATACATCCATTCAAAAACTTGTGCATGAATGTTTATAGCAGCATTATTCAGAATAGTCACAAAGTAGAAACAACTTGCGTGCCCATCAACAAATAAATGTATAAATAAAATGTGACATATGCACATAGTGGAATATTATTCAGCAATAAAAAGGAATGAAGTCTTGATACAATTACAATACAGATGCACCTTGAAAACATTATGTTAAATAAAAGAAACTGGTTACAAGGGACCACATAGTGTATGATTCCATTTATATGAAATGTCCAGAATAGGCAAATACATGGTGTCTTAGTTTGCTAATGCTGCAGAATGCAAAACACCAGAGATGGATAGGCTTTTATAAAACAGGGGTTTATTTCGCTACACAGTTACAGTCTTAAGGCCACAAAGCATCCAAGGTAACACATCAGCAATCAGGTACCTTCACCGGAGGATGGCCAATGGCGTCCGGAAAACCTCTGCTAGCTAGGAAGGCAGCTGGCGTCTGCTCCAAAGCTCTGGCCTCAAAATGGCTTTCTCCCAGGACGTTCCTCTCTAGCAAGCTTGCTCCTCTTCAAAACATCACTTCCAGCTGCACTGTTTTCTCTCTTTGAGTCAGCTCATTTATATAGCTCCACTGATCAAGGCTCACCCTGAATGGGCGGGGCCACGCCTCCATGGGAACAACTCATCAAAATCATCACTCACAGCTGGGTGGGGCACATTTCAAGCAAATCTAACCAATACCAAAACTTCTGCCCCACACAAGACCACTAAGATAATGGCATTTGGGGGACACAATACACTCAAACCGGCACACATGGTAATCAAAATTAGATTAGCAGTTGCTTAGGGGTGGGCAAGGGGAAATGAAAATGGGGAGTGACTGCTAATGGGGACACAGTTTCTTTTGGGGGTGATAAAAATTATAAGATTGTTGTGATGATTGCACAATGCTCAATATATTAAAAGTCATTGAATAGTTCACGTTAAATGGGTGAATTTTCTAGAATGTGAATTATATCTAAATAAAAGTGTTAAAAAATAACTATGTGCACTTTTGCTGCATGAGAAGTGAACTTTCTTTACATCTATAACACTCTAGACCCCTCCTTGAATGTTTTTCCTGCTCTGAGGCCATCAAGCCCCACCATCTCAGTCATCCATTATTTTCCCTGAATTGAGGCAATCATGGAAATCATTTCAGTTATCAGCTATTTTCCCTGGATGCGGCCATATCATGGCTGCCTTCTCTGTCATTGGCCATTTTTCCCAGATTGACCTAACATCATCCATCTAAATTTTCTGCTATTTTCCCTGGACCTGGATCATCATGGCTGCCATCTTGGTTGTTGACTATTTTCCCTGGATTGAGGCCATCAGGCTGTCAGCTCAATTATTAGCCACTTTTCCCTTGGACAGGACCATCGTGGCCGCAATTCAGTCATTGGCTATTTTCCCCGGTTCAAGGCCATCATAGCCACCATCTTAGACATCAGCCATTTTCCCTGGGCTGGCCCAACATGACGGCCATCTCACTTTTTGGCTATTTTCCCTGGATTGAGGATGTCATAGCCACTGTCTCAGTCACTAGCTGTTTCTTCTGGATTGAGGCTATAATGGGAGTCATATCAGTTCTGGGCTACTTTCCCTGGTTCAAGGCCATCACAGCTACCATATCAGCCATTGGCTATTTTCCCCTGGATTGAGGTCATCATGGCCACCATCTCTGCCATTGGCCATTTTCCCTGGATGAAGCCATCATAGCTGCCATCTCTGTCATCAGCTATTTTCCCTGGTTCTAGGCCATCATGGCCACCATCTCTGTCATTAGCTATTTTCCCTGGATGGAGGCCAACATGGCTGCCATCTCTGTCTTTGGCTATTTTCCCTCACTCTAGACCCCAAGGCCACCATCTCAGTCATTGGCTATTTACCCTGGACCTGGATCATCATGGCTGCCAGCTTGGTCATCATCTGTTATCCCTGGCTTGGGGATATTACAGCCTCCATCTCACTCACCGACTGTTTTATCTACACTGAGACCATAATGGCCACCATCTCAGTCATCAGCTATTTTCTCTGGATCAAGGCCATGATGGCCACCATCTCTGTCTTTGGCTATTTTCCCTCACTCCAGATCATCAAGGCTGCAATCTCAGTCATCAGATGTTTCCCTGGTTCTAGACCATCATGGCCACCATCTCTGACATTGGCTATTTTCCCTCACTCTAGATCATCAAGGCTGCCATCTTGGTCATCGGCAGTTTTCCCTGGTTCTAGACCATCATGGCTGCCATCCCAGTCATTGGCTGTTTTCCTTGGACCTGAATCATCATGGTCCACCAGCTAGGTCATCGGCTGTTTTACTTGGTCAGGGATATTATGGCCACCATCTCACTCATCTGTCATTTTTCCTTGATTGAGGCCATCATGGCAGCCATCTCAGCTATTGGCTCCTTTCCCTGGATCAAAGTACACATGGCTGTTACCTCGATTATTGGCTGTTTTGCCCTGGGACAGGAACCTCATGGCTGCCATCTCTGTCATCAGCTGTTTTCACTCTGTTGGGGATAATGTGCCCACCATCTCACTCATCAGCCATTTTTGCTGGATTGAGGCCATCATGGCAGCCATCTCACTCATCAGCTCTTTCCCCTGGGTCAGGCCACCATGGTCACCATCTTGGTCATCAGCTATTTTCCCTGGGTTGGTGCAACATGGCTGTCATCTCAGTCATCAGCTGTTTTCCCTTGTTGAGGCCATCATGGCTGTCACCTTGATGATCAGCTGTTTTTACCTGTGCCATCATGGCTGCATCTCAGCCAGTGGCTGTTTCCCTGGGTCAGGGACATCATGGCTGCCATCTTGGTCATTGGCTGTTTTCCCTGGATCAAGGCCATCACGGCTGCTATCTCAGTCATCAGCTCTTGTTTTCCTGATCAGGGATATTATGGCCACCATCTCTCTCCTCAGCTGTCTATCCTGGATTGAAGCCATCAAAACCACCATCCTGTTCATCACCCATTTTCCCTGGGCCAAGCCCATTATAGATGCTATCCCATGGCTCTGCTGGATTTAAGTCTTTTTGGTTGATGTATGCTTTTCTGTCATCAATTTGAGAAATAATCTTTTTTGAAAAATGCATTTCTTTGACAAATAAACAAAACCCTTTTCTGCTTCTTCTGTAGTAACAACACCGTGTCTCTCCCTGAAGGACTTGTATGCCCAGATTAAAGCACAGAGTGAACTGTTCAGTTTGCTAATGCTGCCGGAATGCAAAATACCAGAAATGGATCAGCTTTTATAAAAGGAGTTTATTTGGTTACAAAGTTACAGTCTTAAGGCCATAAAGTGTCCAATGTAAGGCATCAACAGTTGGATACCTTCACTGGAGGATGGCAAGTGGTGTCCGGAAAACCTCTGTTAGCTGGGAAGGCACGTGGCTGGCGTCTGCTCCAAGTTCTGGTTTCAAAATGGCTTTCTCCCAGGACGTTCTTCTCTAAGATTCAGCTTCTCTCCAAAATGTCACTCTCAGTTGCTCTTGGGGCATTTGTCCTCTCTCAGCTTCTCCAGAGCAAAAGTCTGCTTTCAAAGGCCATCTCCAAAATGTCTCTGTAAACTGCAACTCCTCTCTCAGTTCCAGTGCATTCTTCAAAGTGTCCCTCTTGGCTGTAGCAAGCTCGCTCCTTCTGTCTGAGCTTATATAGTGCTCCAGTAAACTCATCAAGGCCCATGTTGAATGGGTGGGCCCACACCTCCATGGAAACTATCCAGAGTCATCACCCACAATTGGGTGGGGTGCATCTCTATGGAAACACTCAAAGAATTACAATCTAATCAACACTAATACATCTGCCCATACAAGATTGCAGTAAAGTATATGGCTTTTTCTGGGGGACATCATATATACAAACCAGCACATGAACAGTCCCTGTTGTAGAAAATTCCCTGCTGTACAACTGTTCCCTGATGCACAAACACAGGCTGGAGGGGAAAATGAGAAGAGGCATAGTTTCCACTGCATGCTGACCCAACCTGGCAGACTTTGATTCTAAGGCTATGTTACTCTCAGGAGAAAATAAGAAGGAAACAATACACCTAATTTTTTTTTTTGTTGACAACAAGAAGTGGCCAGAGGTTCTGCACAGTTTTAACCCCTTGGGGACACACTCAGGTCATGAAGCTAGAGTAAGGACTTCCCTCTCCATCTAAGTCTTCCATTCTGTTGATAATTCTGTTTAATCCAATTTTCCTTATTACTTTCTCTTTTCTTCTGGAAGAGATTCTATTTCCCACCCAACTCCCAGATTCAAGACTGTTATTTTATAGCTTGGAATACTACGGGGACACCAGGGTTTTTCCCTGACCAGGTGGTGGAAGGTCAGATACAAGTGGAGCATAATCCTGAGTGCTGGTAACCAGTGGGAACATTTCACGTTCAGACACTCAGGAGTTGTGTATCCTGTCCATAGTAGATCCATACACCCAATTTCATGGAGCAGGAAAATCCAAAGTCCATATGGACTAATATTTAGAGACCACTTCTCATGCCAACCAAGAGCACAACATACCCAAATCTAGTTATTTTTATTAGCATAACAATTTGTTATTATGTCAATATCTCTCTACCATAAATCCCCTTCCAAATTCCATAAAACAAGGTGAGCTTCACAGGGTGTGAACGGGCACACCTACATAAGGCCACCAACCTTGGTTTATGCTCATCTGCCACCATCTTGAAATGCTTAATAATTGTTGAACAAAAGGAATCTGCGTTTTTATTTTGTACTGTGCTCTATAACTTAGGTAGCTCTTCTTGCCATTGGATGATAAAGGGCACTTTTACTAGTTGATTCATGATTACAATTTTATTTCTGTTTAATACAATTTTTACTATGAAGAACATTAGTTTTTAAAAAAACATGCTATATTCATGGATCAGCAGATACATATAGCTAGCATGCATCCATTAGAGAGAAACAATTTTGAATATTCTCTGGATGAAATACATGTGGTGCTTACTCAGTACTCACCATATGTGTGTGTGTGTGTGTGTGTGTGTGTGTACATATATACTAGAGAGGTTTTGAGACAGCTCTGGGCTTAACAAAAGTGGTTGGCATGAATACCCCCATCAGTTCTTGATTCTTATAATCACTCACTTAAAGATTATTCCAAAACATCCCCCAATGCACCTCCCAAAGGGCACACCAACCTATGTTTAGACTCATGGAAATATCAACTGCCAGATTCACTCCATCTCTGTTCTATGACTAGTCAAGACAGAATGGGAAATTTGGGCATCTGTAGCAGTTATGAATATAAATATGATGGAAAAACTATTAATTACTAACTGCACAGAACACTGACACAAGGTGAAGGGGCTGGAGCCTAGGGAGAGAATTGACAAGTGGGCTTCCACTAGAAAATGCACATCATTTCTAAAACAGAGAGCTAGAAGTGCTTATTAGGAACAAACCAGAGTAAAAAACGTCTAGGCCAAGCTTCTCTGATGTCTCTCCCTAAACTGCAAAGGATGGGAACCAAGTGACATGTGGTGTTACGACAAGACTCATACTCCTTTCCATTTGGAAAGATGATTGTGTGGGAAGTGCACAGGTCTACAGCTACATTCAAAATCAAGGAAAGAAAAATCAGAATTTTGTACAACAAAAGGAGTTGATTTTTAATAAAAGCACTTCACATTTTGATCAGGTTTCCATAATAAACTGCATTATCACGTTAAAAATCCAGGTGATAATTTTAGTTTTGAAATACTCAGCCAATATCTATTCATCCCTCAATTCAAAGTTGCATTAATTACCAGCTATAATGCCAAATTTGGAGCATACAAGGGTGAATAGGGCACAGTTCCTATCATGAGAGAGGTGGTCCTTGATAATGAGGAGGCAGTTTTTATTTTCTTTTTCTTTGTAGCTTCTTTGGAATATTACCTTTTAGTATAGAGAGAGAAATCTCTTTAAATTTTCTTTTATCATGTCAAATTTATATTTAGTTTCAGAATAGTTTTACAAAGTATGTCACAAGAAAGGAAGGTGCTTTTGAAAATAGGGCAAAATAACTTTGGTGAAGTGGAGATCAAAACTCTGAGGCTGTGTTCTCTGATCCTAGAAATTCATAGGGAGACTTCTGATTTGTAACACTTCAGAAGATACAGTCATCCTTTATTTTCATAAGTGGTGGATTACAGAAACAGTGTTTGAAATTCAGATATTAAATCTGTGTTTAAAATGTGCACATTGGAACTATGTTTGAAATCTAAAAACCTGAAAGTGATCTAAAGAGCATTCCTTGCTAAGGCACTCAGAACTAATACTATTTTAAAATCCTGAATTGAGGCTCTGCAAGCACTCATTTTCTGGGAGCCAGTGACCCAGATGGTAGCTAGGAGCTCAAGACACAGTCTGGGATAAGGTGCAGGGATTTGCTATCTTAGCACACCACACGTTGCACTATACAGAGCAACCCTAGAAACTGGGTTTCCTTCACATTCAGCCCCACACCCATTCCAACCATCTGTCTACTTCCCATCAATTGCCCAGGGCCATTTCCATTCTTTCTCAGTGGAAGGAATCCTGGTAAGAGTTAAATGTTTACAAGCTCATTTTAAAACAGTATCTAGAAATTCTATTCCATTTGAAATAAAGGACAGCCATAGTGAACAAATTCTCCATGAGAATTTTCTAGTTCATCAATCTTGTCACTTTTAATTTATTTATTGTGGAGGATAATGAGACCAAGTAAGTCAATTAAAGAGTGTGGAGAAGTGTGTAATTCTTAGTTCCTATAAATAAACAAAACGCATGGCTCACAAATAAATTAAATTGATAATGAGCAACCATATTTTATTAGGGGGTAAGTAGTAAATGCAGAAAGATGCACAATTATGACCTCAAATAGAAAGCATTGTTTCACAATATATAAATTTCAGAGAAATCACAATTTGAAATTTTCTTCCAGTATTAGCCTTGGTATCCTATTGACGCTTGATTATTTTTATCTGATATCACATATTTAATTTCATTAAGAAGCCAAATACAAAAACGGGACATTGAAAAATCATGCAGAGTTGAAATTTAGCACACGAATCACGTGTGTGCTTTACTGATTCAGATAAAATTTGATCACTCTTTTATAAATGAAAAGGGGAAAAAGTATAAGGTATTTAATACGTGATGGGTTTTTAAGGAGAAAAATAGTTCAGAACCATAAATATCTGGCATTTCTAGCAATTAGACTTTTCCATAACTATGATTTGTGATATTTCTTTAAAATATGTTTGATGTTTTCATCTGTAAGTCACCTGGGACTTTTCAATGTATACTTAGTTCTTCAGCAAAGGTTGTATTCACCTATTAAAATGCACATATAATTTCCCAGGACTTTTATAGGTTCCAATATACCATATACCAACACACAGTATTAGCATATATGTTATATATTATGTAACATAATATTATATATTTCTATTATGTTATATTATTATATGTTACTAATATTAAAATTAATTTTACTCTATTATCTATTTGGTTGGTTTCTGTTTGGTAGCCAACCCAATTAACACAGCATGACAATTTTAAGGTTATTTTTCAGACTTTCCTGCTCTAAAAACCCAAATTCATAAAAGTGTATAATAATCCTATTTCAAACTGAACACATATAGTTATCAACTTCCCAGTTTTGGTCCTTTCACATACTATATTGGTAGGTTTTACTTTACCAGCTTCCAGGAGCAAAATTTGGCTAAGGATTATTTTTTTAGCAAGAAAGACATTAAAGAAGAATCTCTCTCTCCCTTGGCACAACACTCTTTCTGGGTCTTTCTGTGCTTGTCAGAACTTAACTTTTCTTCTTAATTCTGGTTAATAGAATTAATTCTATGACTGTGGTTTGTACCCCTCCAACTTTATCTTTTAGAGATTCAGAATTGCTGTTGTTGAATTTGTTCAACTTGTATGATATTGTACACCAGCACATATCCTGTTTTCTCTAGCAAACTGAGGCAGCAATGGAGAACAAATAATGCTTGATCCATTTTTTAAAAATGGTACTGCAGTAATACACATAAGAGGTGAAAAGAAGAATTTGTGGGATAAGGAGAATATAGTAAAAAATAAGAAAATCAAAGTGAAAAATGACAAAGTCAACCACCCATAATGTCATTAGCCATTGTCAAAAATTATACTCCTAAAGAACACAAAACTACTTGTGAAAAAGGGCCTTGCTGTTTTCCAAAGCATAAGCTAAGCTACTACACCAGTAATAGTAATATAATGGTGTTTGTGCCAGTTTGAATGTATTGTGTCCCCCAAACGCCATTATCTTTGATGTAGTCTTGTGGGGCAGACATTTTGATGCTGATTAGATTTGCTTGGAATGTGCCCCACCCAGCTGTGGGTGATGACTCTGATGGGATATTCCCATGGAGGCATGGCCCCACCCATTCAGGGTGGACCTTGATCAGTGGAGCCATATAAATGAGCTGACTCAAAGAGAAGGAACTCAGTGCAGCTGTGAGTGACGTTTTGAAGAGGAGCAAGCTTGCTAGAGAGGAACGTCCTGGGAGAAAGCCATTTTGAAGCCAGAACTTTGGAGCAGACGCCAGCCACGTGCCTTCACAGCTAACAGAGGTTTTCCGGACGCCATTGGCCATCCTCCAGCGAAGGTACCCGATTACTGATGTGTTACCTTGGACACTTTATGGCCTTAAGACTGTAACTGTGTAGCTGAATAACGCCCCTTTTTATAAAAGCCAATCCATCTCTGGTGTTTTGCATTCTGCAGCATTAGCAAACTAGAACAGTGTTCCATCAGAAATTAAATCCTAATCAGGTATACACATTTGAGACAAAAAATAAATGAAAATTTGATATACATCAACATTTCCAGAACTGTAGTTTCTCAAAAATTCTTATTTCTATTGCCCCTTAGTGCCTCCTTTGATAACTTTTTGATGCCTCAGTATCTCGTCATAAAAGACTTGCAGTGATTAAAGAAGCTAGCATATTTGTAAAGGCAGCCTTGTTCTCTGCAGGCTGAGATGGCAGCAAGTGGGATAACCCAAATATGAGCTCAAAAAAGATAAAAAATCATAAGAACAGAGTGGGAGGTGCACGGTGCTGGATCCATTGGCCATTGGGCACAAGCTGACCTAGAGACTGCAATGAGGAGCAGAGTCACGGAAATAACTTAGATAACGAGCCAGTGCAGGAAAGTTCAGAAGAAGGTTCAAAAGCTAACAGAGCTGCTCTAAAGTGCTATTGTTATGTAATGCAAACCCAACCAGGGCTCGCAGGATGGAGAGATGCAGAATGGAGCTTTTATAGGAGAATGTGTGACAGCCCCTTTAATATATCAGGAGAAAAGTCTCTCAAGAGCACAGGTAGAGGTCAGGAAAGCTGTTAGGATAAGAGGTTCTGAGTGGCCTCAGAACTTGAGACTTGTCAGTTAGGGCAAGACTCTGCCACTTAATAAAATCAAGGGTCTCTCCACAAATAAGATTGCTTTATTCGTTCTGATTTAATAGCACAGTAATACTTTTATATAATGCCTCACAATGTTGGAGATTCAAAAATTTTTTCTCAGTGCCCATAGTGTGGTAATGATAGCAGATCATGCTTGCACAATTATTTTAATACTCAGAGCACTTTCATATTTATAATATTCATTGAGCATGTTGGGTAGGCAATAATCAAGCCCATCTTGGAATGGAAATATAAATTCAGATAGTTTATGTAACCTGTCCAAGTTCCAGTTGTCGGGTCCGAGTCGTTCAAGAATCCACAAAACACAGTGAGTCAAAGTTTTAAGTAGAAAGTTTAAGATTTATTAGAGGAAGAAAGCAGGTGGGAGCCAGCGAAAAGAAAGAAAGTGGCTCCAGCTCTGTTTCTGAGAGCTGCATTTTTAAAGGAAAAAACCATGTTGCAAGGGAAGGGTGTCTGCTGAGTGGTGTCCTGTACCTTGAGTGGGTGTGGGCTTACCAACTTCTGAGCTGATTAGTTGCTAGGGTTCTGATGCACTAATCTTCTTTGGGATGCAGCTGCATTATCTATTTGGAGGGAGCAGGCCTTTTCCACATGCTTATGGTCATTCATCCTATAGACATATCTGATCTTGCTTTATCCGCCTTTTGGAAGTTGAGGCACCACCATGACTGGAGTTTCTAAACAGCCTTCAACCCATATTTTATGGCACATCTGGTTTCTATGAGATAAGCTGCGGGGCCCCTGGGTCAGAAATTCCTTCTATATGTGAGACTCTTTTTCTGGGATCTGACCAATGTTCAATTTTTTGAGTTAGAAAGGATTGCAGACATCTGCAAGTATACCTCAGTTATGTTATAGCTCAACAGTCCTAAGGAGTTTAAGCAATGAATTTGCAACCACATAGCTCTTTATAGACAACAGGACTTGTATTGTACCACCCTTGTTATTTAGGGGAATCCTGGTGGGATTGAAAAGATTCCAAAATGATATTTTGACCAAGTTCTGTGATCAATCTGAAACCTGTCCATGATCAACTGCCCTCTCCCAACAAGACCCCCAAGGGGAAATGGAAACACAAGACAGTGACTTACAAAACAAAGTAAAGTAAACACCTTGGCGGGTTGGCCCCAGTCCTACAAAGATGAGGCCCATATGGGGAAACTGTTATTCAATGCTAGACAGTCCAAGAAACCTCAACCAGCAACAGTTAAAAGCCTGCTCCTTCTATGTCACTCCTCAAAGAGCAAGCCTGCAGTGAGATCTAAACACATCCTTGGATAAAGGAGTACTCACCCCACTGACAAAGCTACAGTGACCTCCAAGGAACCCAGATTAACTTAATGACATCCACATGTGTTCACAATGCAGTCCTTCTATGCCCAAGCATCTGTTCAATCACCGTAGGGTAGCAGAAGAGGAAGAAACTTCCGAGATCCCCGTTTAGGGGCTCAGAGTTTGGTCCCTCATGTAGAGAAGCTTGCATCTGCAAAAAGTGCTGGATCCATTGTCACCACATCCAGAGGGCATGCTTGTGACACTTTGATGTAGAATACAAACTGGGTGGCATACAAATCAAGGTCACTTTGGAGTGTCCTCAAAAGAAGTAGTTCTTCTATTAGATAGAGAGGCATGTTTGAGAGCCTGTTAAGGAGAAGCACAGTAAGCAATGGACAAACTCTCAAGAGAAGCACCGTCTCACGTCTGGTGTCAATATCCCACCCACATCTCCTAAGATTCTGCTCACATGCTCTATGACCCCATCCTCTAGCTTCAGGACACTCAGCTCTTACAACTTGGACCTGAGACTTTTTACACAAAAGCACTGGAATACTGAAGTCATTTTGCCCCCAGCATGTAGAAAGCTTATAATAAGTCCCCTGGGAGTTGAAGTCCCCTGTGAAGTCCTGTAACTGAGGACTGGCTGGTGGAAGACGAGGAAAGCCCAGCTTCCTTGCTCATTGATGGGCAAACCCTGAGGTGTAATTCACATTGTACAGTTCCCCTATGGGATCAGGCTGAGCTGAACTTCACCTAAAATCACCGTGGCTTGGCTTTTTCCACTTCCTAATGTTGTTTTCCCTATGTCCTCACTAGTTTATCCCTGAGGCAAGTTCTTACTAAAATGCCTGCATACAAATCCTCATTTTTCATCTCAGGCTTCACTTCTGGGGAGCCCAAACTAGGATTGAGCCATGCCTGTTGAGATGGCTGGCATGTGGAAAATATAAATCTCAGTTTTATGCCTCTGATATAGGAAGTGAGATGAAACAAGGGCCCTTAACTCCCATGGAATCACCAAGAAAAATCCAGAATAATAGGAAATTCACACATAGTATGGGCTCTGTGGAAAAATAATTGACACAATGAAACCTTAATGAACTGATGTGCAGACAGGAGTCCATTTGAGGAAGGAGCCCCAAGATTCCAGGAAAAGGAATAAAAAAGGGAACATGGGATCATATCTGCAGTGAAGACAGTCAAAGTTGACATTATCTCAATAGCTAAAGCTATTCACAAAATAAAAGAGGAGGTAATAGTCCCAGACTAATTTAATGAAGCCAGCATAATCTAACACCAAACCTGACAAAGATATTATGGGAAAAGTAAATGACAGACTGATATTACTCATGAATATAGATATAAAAATGTTTCTCAAAATATTAGCAAATGAAATCCAGCAATATATCATGACAGGAAAGCAAAGTAGGTTTAACATTTGAAAAGCAATATAACTTATTACATCATTAGCAGATTAAAAGAGAAAAATATGATACTATCAATAGACACAGAAAAAGCATTTGACAAAAACCAACACCTATTCATGATTAAAAACAACAACACAGCAAACTAAGAATAGAAAAGAATTGCCTCAATCTGCTAAATGACATCTTCAGTTGACATAATATTTTGTGGTGAAATATTGAATGCATTCTTCTTAAGACTAAAAAATGCATATGTTTCTCTTACGATTACTTTTCAAAGTCATACTAGGTGTTCTTTTGGTGCTATAGTGCAAGAAAAATAAATTCACAGATAAATATCTAAATAGATAAGTGGGAAGATAAATAGATACATAGATAAGTGGCATAAAGTTTAAGAAAGAAGAAAGAAAATTTTCTTTATTCACAGATATTATTGTGAATGTAGAAAATTCAAAGAAATCATTGAACAAACTAATAGATCTAATAAGTGAGTTCAGCGAGTTCTCAGATACAAAATCAATATGCAAAAATCAATTGTATTTCAATATGCCAGCAATAAGCAACTGCCATATAAAATATGAATTGATTCCATTTACAACAGCATCAAAAGATACATCATACTAAGAATATATTTAAGAAAAGATATCAAAGGCCTCAATACTGAAAACTACAAAATATTGCAGAGAAAACCTAAAGAAGACCTAAATAGATAGAGAGATATGCCCTATTAATGGGTTGGAACACTGAACATCCCAAATCCATCAACTATCCCTAAATTGATTGATAGGTTCCTTGCAAATCAAATAAGACACCCAGAAGGCTGCTTTGCAGAATTTTGCAAGCCAATACCAAAATATGTATGTAAATAAAAAAGACTTAGAATGCCCAAAACGACCTGGAAAAAGAAGAAGGAATTATATGATTTGATTTTAAACTTATTTATGAAGTTACATTGGCTAAGACAGTGAGTTGCTGGTATAAGGATAGACATAGAGATGAGTAGAAGGGAATGGACAAAACACAAATAGACTTGTGTATTCTCAAACCATGTTTGACAATTGTGCCAATGCAATCGAATGGGGGAAAGGAAAGTCTTTTATGTGAATGGGGTTGGATACGCTAGTGTAGGAACTTTGAACCTTGATCCAAATTTCACTCCAAATCCAAAAATTAATTCAAGACTGCTTACATGTTTAAATGTAAAAGATTTCAAAAGTAAGTAAATTGAACTCCTAGAAGATAACATGAGAGGATGTCTTTGCAACCTGGGCAAAGATTTTCTAGACAGAAAATTAAAAGCATTAAACTTAAAATAAAAATTAAAAATAATAATTAAGAATACTTATGAAAATGAAAACCTGGATTCAAAAATTTTTTAAAAAAGCACATTTCATCCAAAGCAAGATTAAAGGAAAAGGAAAGTCACAGACTAGGAGAATGAATTTTTAATATGCATGTTTGACAGTGAAACTCATATCCAACTAATACATATCAATAATAAAGAGAAAAACAGACCAATACATTTGGGTAAAAGGTTTGAATGGACATATATAAGAATATATGACTTATGAATGCCCAATAAATATCCAAAAATATGCTCAGTAGAGTTATTCATCAGCAAAATGAAAATGAAGAGTTCAATGATATAACACACACAATGGGATGGCTGAAATTTGCAAACTATCAAAAGAAAATATTAGAGAAGAGGTGCACAACTGAGCTCTCAAACATATTGTTGAGAGCATAAAATTGTGCAATCACTACCAAAAATGGACAGTTTCAGATAGAGTTGCTGGTGCACCAAGCCAAGAATTAGCAATTCCATCCCTAGATATTTATAAAAATATATAACATATTTTCACAAAAATGTTTTAGTGTTTTTACATGACTATATACAATGGGGAAAACTCATCAAACTATACACTTAAGTTCTGTGCACTTTATATCATTTTACCCCAACAAAACATACAAATCCTAAGTCAAATTTAATAAACACAAATGCTCCAAATGCAAGAAGTAGTTTTCTTTTAAGACGTGGCTGCCAAGAATAGCTTTTTTGAAGTAAACAGTAAGGTGAACAGAAGGGTGGTTTGTTTATTTATGGATGGTTAATTATCCTTTGGCTCAATAGTCAGAAAGATATATATTGATACATGTTTATATGTATATACATGACTTTATATTTGTGTGTATATATGCTAAAGATAAATGATTAGATAGCTAGATATAGATAGAAAGGTAGATAGATAGATTGATAGAACAAGAAATAGACTTATTTGCTGGGTGCATGTGAATATTTGGTAGATAGAACAATTGTGATTTAAAAACCCATTTCATTTTGCTACTGTTCACACCATTTTGTGGAAAGCCAAAAGTGATCATCTCAACTAGTTATAATTTATACACTTTAGGTACAGGTTTGTCTCAATTTATTTGGAAGCAAATTTAGTCTTTTCAGCCCATTGTCATTGTCACTAGATGACTTTAAAAAAAGTTACAAAGATTGAGATTTTTATTTTATTCAAGGCCCTAAAATTTCCCATTGAATATGTTATGGTGCTGTAACAGCTGTAATCCTGCTTTTCCTTTTCCAAATGATAAGAATTTGAAATGAATATATATGAAGGAAAACAAATAAGTTATATATACAATATTGTATACTAAACCCCAATTTAGAATCCTGGCTTGCAAACATCAGCTTGTGCTTCCAGGTAAAATCATGTTGAGATGGATGATATTTGTGAAAAACATGTTCTAAACTGAAGTGAGGGAGCTTTAGACAGGTACATGTAATAAGTAACATATTCATCAGCTATCATCTCAAGAACAATTCTCACAGTGACTTCAGTAACGTTGATTTCCAATCTGAAAATTACCTGATAATTACTTTTCTGACCTTTCTAAAGAATGAGCCCATGGCTTAGAGAATTAGGAATTATCGAATTAATAAAAATCATTCCCCACATGTTCTCACACCTATTTAATTCTTTATATAATCTAAATTTAAAACAAGGTTAATTCAGCCATTATGCTTTATTTCAATGTGAAGATCCAAAATGTAATTATTAATTTATTAATGTGAAAAATGAATTACCATATGAAATTTATAAGTTAAATCTAAAGTTAGGTAGTCATTCATAAATCATGTAAATCCAAAACAAAGAAAAATGGGAGTTTTCAAAGCTATTTTTCACTGAAGTAATGTATTTGTGTTTTCCTATAGGTTCCCTCAAATATTATCCACCTCAGTGCTTATAGCAATAGGTAGCTTTCAAAATAGCTAATGTTTTCTAACCATTGAGATGTCTCACACAATGTCGCTTCCTCTGATTTCCATCTAGGGATTTTAATAAAAGTGATTTCTACAATTTCAGAATTTTTTAGTCACATGTAATATAATAGCTAATTTAAAACTCTTAGCACTGTACTGATTTTTTTAAGTTCTACATTAAGGAACCACATTCTCCAAGGAAGCAGGGGGGCTTGTTCAATAGTTTCCCCCTGTAGGAAAGGAAGGACAAAGTCAAGGTTTTGGTTGCCCAAAACCACAAGCCCTAATTTTCAGGTCCTCATGCACTGATTACATCTGAGAGTTTTTATCATGAATGAATGTTGGATTTTGCCAAATGCTTTTTCTGCGTCCATTGATATGACCATGTCATTTTTCTCCTTTATACTGTTGATGTCATGGGTTGTATTAATTGGCTTTGGAAAGTCGAACCAGACTTGCATTCCTGAAATCAATTGCATTTGGTCCTATCTCAGCTGAAAAAGGACATGTGATTTATCAGTCTAGCACTCAAGAGACATACTCTTGCATTTATATTCGTAAATTCAGGGAATGGTTTGAAAACAACAATTTAAGTTGCACTCTATCTGCCTGTTGGATTTCCAGAGAACCTGGTTGTTATTTCATGCACTACTTCCTAGAGTAAATGTAGAAATAGTGTTTCATTTAAATGTGTGCTTGAATGTGTAATGTAATGTGTAATTCCTGTGACTTCATCCCTTTTCCCTTTCTTTGAAAAAGTCCTATATTTCACATGCAAAGCCTTGTTTTTAAAGTGGTGATGTTTATTTTCTTAGATCACCAAACATTTAATCAGCAAAACTTCCTCATTTATCAAGAAATGAGAATATAAGAGACTTATTTATTTTCCAAAAGCATACAGCTAGATCCTTCCAGTAGACAAAATTAATCTGAGTTTTAGCTACAGGATGAAGTGCCACAAACATTTTCCAGACACTATTTTCTACCTATTTAGGAGTGATGATGTTAACATACAGATGCATTTGTGGATCTTTTCTTTACCTGGTCACTAAAACTATCAGATTTAAATTTGGAATCTTTTGGCAAATCTTTCATTCCAACATATCTGTATGGAAAGAAAAGGGCCCTGATACCAATCAAAAGTGGTGGATTCTCTGCCTGATGTGCTCAAATGACCAATTCCTGAGACACTGGGTTTCAAGGAGAGAAAGAGTTTATTGCTAAGTGAAAAACAGGAGATCAGATAGACTTTAGGTCTAAAAATCTGTCTCTCTGAGCTGCAGTAATTCTGATAGCTTTATAGTATCAAAAGATGGATCACCATGACAAGGTTAGAGAAGATCTAATTATTGAGCAGATTAATTGCATGCTTAGTCACAGAACATAGTAAGAAAATGGCAGCCTTCATATGATGATGGGTAGGATTTTTAATATTATAATGAGGTATAGCTGACTTATAGGTTAAAGTCTAAGCTGCTGCACATGTCAGGAGGGCCCATTTTGGTTAGATCCAGCTCCGTCTGTCAACATAGCTTTGGAATTGGGGTGGGTTAGTTCTGGGCCAACTCAAGGCTCTTCCTTAGTAAACATTTGGGGCTGTCATAAGATTCTAAAGTTGTAAAACAGGATAAGTGGGTATAAGTAAGGGACAATCACAAGGTTTTTACAATCACAAGATAAAGGCTAGATAATTATGCAATCATTATCAAATATCAAGACAGCTGGATTACAGTGTATTAATTTCAGGCATTTCCCTCTGTTTATTCTAATACACTAGAAAGTAAAAAGAAATATCTATATAATGATTCAGTAATCATAATCATCCCCTAAATCCTAACTTCTCGGTTACAAGAGGGTTGCAAATACTGCTAAATGACTTGCAATTTATAATACTGATTTATTTTTCTTTTGAGACCTAAGGATTAGTTTGCTTTGTTGTGTAAATAGAAATTGGGGCAATTGCTGAAGGACAATGGGTTCTTATGTCTCAAAGGCTCTTTAAACAAATCCACTGGATCTTTTTGATTTCTTTATGCTCATATTTTCTGATCTTTCATGATGTAAAAATCCATAATCAGGGATTGTATTATACAGATAAAATCACCCCATCTGTCCTAGTTTACTAATGCTGCAGAATGCAAAACACCAGAGATGGATAGGCTTTTATAAAACGGGGGTTTATTTCACTACACAATTACAGTCTTAAGGCCACAAAACGTCCAAGGTAACACCTCAGCAATCGGGTACCCTCACCGGAGGATGGCCAATGGCCTCCGGAAAACCTCTGCTAGCTAGGAAGGCAGCTGGCATCTGCTCCAAAGCTCCGGCCTCAAAACGGCTTTCTCCCAGGACGTTCCTCTCCAGCAAGCTTGCTTCTCTTCAAAACATCACTCCCAGCTGCACTCTCTTTCCTCTTTGAGTCAGCTCATTTATATAGCTCCACCCATCAAGGCCCACCCTGAATGGGCGGGGCCACGCCTCCATGGGAACATCTCATCAAAATTATCACCGACAGCTGGGTGGGGCACACTCCAAGCAAATCCAACCAGCACCAAAACTTCTGCCCCACACAAGACCACAAAGATAATGGCATTTGGGGGACACAATACACTCAAATTGATTTCTTTATGCTCATATTTTCTGATCTTTCATGATGTAAAAATCCATAATCAGGGATTGTATTATACAGATAAAATCACCCCATCCATGCAAAACCTTCCTGTGATTTAGGAAACAGTCACACATACATTTCATATATATCATATGGGCTGTGCAAACATCATTAGAATTTCCTGCAACCATGCATTCCAATGGTTCCATCTTTGCCACAGATGATTTGTTTGAGCATATGATTCCAGAAAACAATGCGGTGACGCCAATAGTGGGAAGGAAAAACAGTCGATTCAATGATGCCTTATGGGGTTTCCCACTCAATGGGAAAATGGTGCTTGATTTCATAAGACCTTCCAAGGAGCCTTAGGAAATGTGCATGAGAACTTTCCTCCCCTAGAAAAATAGGGAAATCATTGATCCATTGGCTTCCGATGCTCATTTGTCAGAGGTGACCTCTCTCCCTTAGAGGTGATGTATGTCGGAGTGTTCATTGGGTTCCCAATGCACACCCCAGTTTGTGTTATGGAAAAACCCCAAAGGAAGCACGATGTAGAAGCCCAGGTGTGAGGACACACCTGCATAAATCCCATGAGAACTTACAAGAGAAAAGCCATCAGGTGATGCTGGAATGAGAGGTAAACAGCAGTATAGGAAAAGGCTGCAAAAGTTGTGTATGACACATTTGTCTTCTCTCCTACCGCTCTTTATTTCCTCAATGTTTGGCAAATATATATGAATACCTCTTCTGTGGATAGGCCCATTGCTTAATATGGTGATTGAACCATGAACCCCTACAAACAAACATAGTTTTAATCTTAATCTGCATTCCTTTGGGTGTGAGCCCGCTGTAAATAATACACTTTGAGAATGTTATTATTAGATAAGTGTACCAGCCGAATCAGAAGGAGCATTAACCTGGGTGACTGGAAGCCTTATCATGAAAAATCAGAAAAGGCCACATAGAAAGAAGCATGCAGTCAGGAAAAACTGAAAGAGCAGATGCAAGTAGAAAGAGAGAGAGATTGAGATTTCCATGTGTCAGAGACAGAGATGCAAGCCAAGCAACTTCAAGATTTGTGTCAAACCAACACCAGAATGCTTCAGACTTTGGGGAGAAAGCAAGGCTTCGCTAGGGCCTTGATTTTGACTTCTAACTTCTGAAACTGTGATGCGATAAATTCCTGTCATTAAGTCAACCCATTGTGTGCTTTCTATCATAGCAACTTGGCAAACTAAGGCACAACTTTTTTTTTTTAAATCACAAGCAACTTGACCAATCTAACAAAAACCTGGACTCTTACTGAACAAATACAATACACCCAAATTTATGCTTATTATCTTTGATGATTTATGTGGGCTCTAGGAAAGCCATTTAGACCAAAACTAATAACTCCAGCTGTGTAGCATTGGGCTAAGCACTTGGGAAGTGCTAAAAGAAAGAGTAAAACCTTATTTCAGTCATTAAGGAAGTCTTAATAGGTGGTATAGACAGGGAGGCACCAACTTGTGTTGTGCAACATAATAAAGTAAGTGCTGTGCTAGAATTATAGACAAATTTCCCAGGAAACCGCAAGATGAGGATGTTCCCTGTTCTGACTGGAGACCTCACAGGTGGACTTCTTGGGAAAAGTGTTGCCTGTCTGGGGTCTTAAGATTTCTTAGCTTAGATAAGAAGACAGAGATTGTCACCTGAAATCACAAAAGAGAATAGGTAAAATTCTCACCCTCCTTTGCTTACAAAACCTTATCTACACGGTACCAATAAGTACTTCCAGTTTTAAAATTTTGAGATGTAAGAGAGGAAGCAATGGCCCAAAGAAACAAACTAGCATTTCAAAGACTACAGCAAATCAAAACTGGGCTAAGATATACATTTGGGAGAAGGCAGCAAGAGAAAGAGACAGGGAAAACAAAACTCATTAAGGGGGAAATAGCCATGCTAAAATGAATTTAAGAGAATTCAGAACTCAATAAACAACTTTATTGTAGTGTCCATTTCTTTGAAAGATACTGGATGTATTAGGTATGAGCTATGCCTAGTGCCTGTAGGACATATAAATAGCACTGGTGTAAACAACAGAAAAGTTTGATTCACACTCATAACACTGTCCCATCAAAAGCAACCCATGTGTGAAGGGACCAGGTGTCTTTGATCTTGCTGTTTTAATATTCCTGGATGTGGTCTTCATGTGCATGTCCAAAACACTTTGCAACCAGGCCCATCGACTATCTGGAAAGGTAGGTCTGCCCTTTCAGAAAATGACATTGGTATACTTGATTTCTGTTCACATGACCATATCTAGCTGCAAGAGATGCTGGGCAATGGAGGCTTTATCTGTGCCTCCAGGTACCTGAATAAAAGGAGAGGAGTATGTTTTTGTTATGAAAGAAAAGACATGGTAATACCAGTTGTCTACTCTGCTGAGGCAATTGGAAGAGACTCTGGTGTGTGTGTGTGTGTGTTCATGTGTGCATATGTGTTTGCATATGCATGTGTGTTTGTGTGCACACGTGCATGTGTGCATGTGTGCTTTGTAAGTGTAGATGCATGTGCAAGTGTTATCAAGTGCACTGGGAAGGTCTTAAGCTCAAATATGTGCATAAATGAGCATTGCTGATTAATTAGCCAAATCAGGTTTGGAGGCTCCCACAAGTCCTCGTGACTCTTTGAGAACATGAATTTTTAAGAAAAAATAAGTTGTCCTATTCTGAGGAAAGCTACATGGGGTGTAGTATCTAAAATTAAAAATCTACTTCTGAAGCCCAATGGGGAGGATCTTCACCCCCAATGGGCACAGGTTAAAGAGAATAGTAGCATATCCTGTGAACGGCCAAAATTATTCAACATGTGCCAATATCATTGCAAGGAGGTTCTGGAAGCTTTAAAAGAACAAGCTTTGTATCCATAAAAGGACAGAATTTATACTTCTGACAAGCATTGGTTAAAGAGCTGATTGAAGGTGGAAATACAAAGACCAACAAAGTTCAAAGGTGTCATATTTATAAAGGAGGGGTCAGGGAAAATTGAAGGTGACATTAGCAGAGACAAACTCATTCAATCCCAGAAAGCCCCTTTATTTGACCACTGTGGGGCATGGGTATTTTATTTATATGGATATACCAGAATTTTAT
Source organism: Choloepus didactylus (assembly GCF_015220235.1). Lineage (NCBI taxonomy): Eukaryota > Metazoa > Chordata > Mammalia > Pilosa > Megalonychidae > Choloepus > Choloepus didactylus. The sequence continues at coordinate 2,987,268 of NW_023637621.1, read as the reverse complement.
TCAAGTTGACTTTATTATCAAAATCTAATCATGTTTTATTTCACAAGATGATTCATAGATTCATAAATAATTGAATAAAGCTGTCATTCAAATTAAGAAACTTCTAGAAAATATTATGAGAATACCTCCATTTCTTCAACAATAATTTACTGAGCATTTATTAAGTACCAGGAACTGCATTGCTTGACCTGAGGTTCTAAAGATTGTGTGAATAAAACAGACAATTATACAAGCAGTAAACACATAGGATGAGAAAAATGGCATACTCAGTAATCTTGAGATGGTAACTTTTCTTGGCTGAAAACTGAGGCAAGCAAGCATGCATCCTTAAATATGTGGGGTTAGTATATCCTCAATTTTTTAACCATTCATTAAATCTTTCAGAGCTTATTTGGGGCAGTGTGAACAGGAAGCTAGAGCACAATTATTCTGTTTTGCAGGGAACTAAACCCCCTATGCACCCATAAGGAAGGGCCCAGGAAACTGAGATAAAATGTCCTTTAATACATGGGAAGCTTTTCAGTACCTCTCTTGTGGTTTAGAAGTTCTCTGTTGTTAGGAAAAAAACAAGTGAGTAACATTGTTTTATCAGGAAACAGAAATAAGAGCAGAAAGAGGAAAAGAAGCAAGAGAAGGAAGAAGAGATAAAGACAAAGGTAAACAAAAGAATGATAGCAATAGACTAGCATGGCTTGAAACCCTACTCTTGCCCAGATTTTGAGCTACATGTTTTTTTCCTCTGCAATACCTCAGTATTCACAGTCTTGTGGGAGGAATCCATTACTCCAATTTCATCTGTAGGGAAATTGAGGCTCAGAGAGGCTCATTAAAGCCTCTGCTATATGACAGAACCAGCACTGCAGCTCAGGAACTCTGCCTGGTGACTTTAAGGAAACCACCTGGAATTTAATACATAGGACTCAGGCCCCTGGATTTGTTACCTGAGCTTACTTGGAAGGCAGCTGTAATTTGTTGAGTCTACACCTGAAATCACACCCTGTCTCAGAACTGGCTGGAATTAAGTCTGAGTATCTGACTGTGAACTTCATTCTGGTTATGTTGCATTATCTGTCAATTGCCAATGTTAAGCCTTTTGTTGGGATATGTACAAATTTAGCAATCATTTAAAGAGCAAATCCTCAAAGCATCAAGATCTTTTCTAGTTTGTCTTTTAAGACGGGACAGATAGACCAAGCAGTAATTTTAAAATTATTTTCTTCTAAACAATAGTTCTTGGCTACCCAAGGTGAGATGGATAGTAATTTATTAAATGAGAGTCTCCTGAGATACTATAATTTGTATATGACTGAAATGATGAAATGAATGGTATACAGCAAGTATGATTATCAATATTCTCATTTCACTAATAAAATAATGTTTGAATAAGCAATTTTGTACTTTATCTTTTATATCAGTCTTTGTTATTCTTTAATAGAGATAAACATGTTTATATGTCACCCTGTTTACATTCCTATGCCCTTATTATTTCATCAAGTGATATCATTAAAAGTGGAATTAATGAGTCAAATTATATTAATATTTTAAGACCATTTATGTGCATTCATTGAAAAACACATATGGTCTACTATATTAGGCACTGGCCATTGAGTGTAAATTAGTGAACATTATCAATGACAAAACAGAGTCCCCACTCTCATGGAGATTATAAATCAATGATGAGGGAAGAGAGAATACACATAAATTAAAACATGCTTAAAACTTGTGGTAAGCTCTCAGAAAATAAAATGCAGGGTAAGAAGAAAGAGAATAAAGGGGAGCTGAGGCTTGTCTGCAGAAAAAAGACATTAGCAAGTGATCCTTAGTGAAAAGAGGGGTCTAGACCAAGACTTGGGGAGGGGCCAAATTTAGCTTCACTCAGAAAATTAAAGAAAATTGGTGTCACTGAATGCCAGAGGCAGGCAGGTTCAAATGACTTAGGAACTTACTTGCTACACTACAGATATTTAGAACTTTAAGTACAATGAGAAGAAAGGGAAAACCAAGGTCAGATCATGGTTTGAAAATAATCATTTGCTGGTCTTCAGAGAATGAATTGGAAGGCGACAAAAAGAAATTGTGTAAGTCTAGTCTAGTTCTCACGATGGTTTCTCACTGCAGAAAAAATCTTGCTCTGAGATTTGTTTGTCAAAATAGCATCCAGAGGTAGTTATGTCATTTATACATGTGTGTGTATATACATATATGTTATGTATGTGGGTTATATATGTATGAATTGTGTAGGAAAATAGAAAAAAACTAACTTTAATCTTCAAAGCCGTGCATTATGAATAGGTTTGACTACATGTATAAACACTTGGCCGTCAGTGGCTTAAAAAATTCATGAGATTCTGGTGTTTTTGTTGTGCTCCCTGCACAAGGAGTTCAGCAGTATGTTGTCCAAAGTATGTAGTAATTCAAGGAACCAGACTCCTCTCTTGTCCACCATTCTTAGTAAATGAATTTTGGCCTCATGGTCTCAAAGAAGATGCTGTACTTCCAGACATGGCGTCAGCATCCCAGGCAGGAAGAAGGAGGAAGGGCAAGGGGCAAAAAGCCTGAGTCAACTGAGATAGTCCCTTTTCATATGCCACCAATAACTTACCAGAAGCCCATTGAATGAGAGGTTCATTTTATTCTTATTGATCGGAATATGCCACATGGTTTTGCCTGGTGGGAAGGGAGTCTGGGGAATTGAGGGTTTCATTTCTTCCTGTGATTTTGGCTTAATACACTGTCACTTGAATAGAATTAGAGTCCTGTTGATGATACACAACATTATCATATCATGCCTGATAAGGCAGGATGCAGTGTCTACAACAAGACATTATAATTCATTAAAATCCAAATGTCATCCTACATGCTAATAGTACTTGGTAAATTTATTGCCTTTCTGCATTTGGAAAGGAGAGGTCAAATATATGGGGAGATTCTCCACCTTCTGAATGATGCTAGAACTCCCACCCTACTGTTTTTTAAGCACAATGTTTCTGTGAATATAACAGAAAAAAAAATGTGCAAGAATTATATCAAAACACATGTGCTATTATACTTGTTTATTTCAAATAAATGATCCTCTTCCCCAGTGAGTCCTTCTGCTTAATGGGTTACAATGGAGAGAGGTAGAAGGGAGGGAGGGAGGTAAGGAGAGAGATTGAGAGGAAAGAGGGAAAGAGAGAGAGAGAGAGGGAGGCAATGAATACACACATGTCAAATGGTTCACAGTGCTCATTTGAGGTAGATAAGATTGTGGTGGTCTATACTTTTTATTCAATTTGCTGATTAAGACTGATCACACAGGCAGACAATACCCATGGGTTCAGCCCCCAGTTAATGTTTAAATTTGAGTTAATTGTAGATTCACATGCAGTCATAACAATGAAACAGAGGAATCTTGTGTAACGTTGACCCATTTTCCATATCTTCATCATCTTGGCTGTCTTTTCTCATTCAGTTTGATATCTTCCTGTGTCTTGGCATGCTCAGTGACTTTTCATTGAAACCTAGACATTTTGAATATTATGTTATTATGTTATAAAACTCTGAATCTTATTTACCCCTCTTATTTTTTTTCAAATGTTCCATCAAGCAAAGCATTTCTGGACATCTGTAGTATACTTATAAAAATGGCAAATATATAAATGTATATAGATTAGATGAAAAAATAAATATGAATTCTTAAATAGATATTTATTTTGCACTCATTAGGTTCCCCAAATTTCCTGTCAATGAATGAGCTTGGCTCCTTTTATTTCTGGTGAGGAAAGTGAGAGAGAAATGATGTTTTCTTAAAGTCAGTGGAATGAAGTGAATAAGCTGAAGCAATATTATTTTCCTCTACAAAATTCTGAACAAGAAACATTGGCCCTAAAACAGACTCTTAAGTTGGAGGATAGAATAAAAGAATTTGAGAGCCTTTATAAATCAATATAATGTGAGACTCAAGAATAAGAAACAGCTCTTAAAACACTACTTGCTCCTAGAGCAGAGAGTGTATTGATTAAGGAAAAGTTTCAAGGGCTCAGTGAGGAGATTCCTTACTCAATGTCCCTTGGTTACAAGGAAAAGACACTGGTATAGAACTTGGGGGCATTAGAAGGGAATGTGTTTTCCCAAGAAGTTCATTGCCTGAGACTTCTTGTAAGCAACAGTTGGTGGAAATTCCTTAAGGAATTCAGTGGAGAGGCATTTTGAAAATGGAAATCACCTCCCCTCCATTTATTATTTAGGCAATTTATTGAGCGTTTTCTCATCACAGTGTACTCCTGGCTCTTCGTGGGGGTAATACTGAGAGAAAATGTTCCTGGGAAACCCAGCATTCCCGGGACTGATGGCAGCTTGGACAGCACCCTCCTCCCACGTCCTTGTTGTCAGAACCTCAATTTTGTACGGTGATAAAGGACAAGTGCTTGGTGGAAGCTGACCCCATTCCCAGCTTCGGGGAAGGGGTTTGGTAGATTCTGAATAGTCTACGCCAATCATGTGATAACACTTCCCTTTTCACTAGTTGGTTTAGGAATGGAATCATGCCTTGATTCTAGCCAATAAGACAGGGAGGAGAGCTGCTTGGGTATTTCTATTTAAGATTTCCACACTCTTGAGAAATAAAGAGACTGCAAACAGAACCTTTTCCCCCCTCTGGGTGTGACAACGGATGTTTGTGCCACTTCCAACAGTGGTTGCCATTTGCCAAGAGCCCGAGACAAAAATTAACACCCAGAATGTCCTTTTCTTCCATGGAAGTGGATAATCAAGAATTGACTACATCCCCATTATAGACTCTCAAGATTTCAGTGTCAGCAGATTGTAGGAAAATATGCTACATTTTCTTCAATGTGTGGGTTTAAAAACATGGAGCCAATCCTTCCCCTCTTCTCAGCTCTGACTAGTAATTGTGTATCAGGCACAAAAGCATTTCTAATACTTGGTGCTTATATTCAAAAATACAGTTTATATCTACTGTCAAATTAAAAATTAACTCTCCAGAGATGTCTAAATATAATTCTAAAGCAATTTACATTAGCAGTTGAAATTTTGAATATTTGTCTAATTATCTTATTGTCATATACTTTGCCAAATTCAAGGAATTACAAAATGTAAAAGGAGGTTCACTGAAGAAATTTGAGGGTGTATAGTATCAATGGAACAAAATAAAAAGGACTATCCTTACAAGACTCAGGACACAGGAAGATCAGGCCGCAGGTTACTAATAGAGAAATTCTCTCCTAACTTTGAGCATTACTATAATGAGAGCAAAATACAGCAGAAGAGATGGAATCTGCTGAATGAATTGAGGGCTCCAGGTAAATAAAGCAAATAGAATTAAAAAATAGACAATGAGGCAGGCAACACATAGCCCTGCCCACCCATGGGCGACACTACATTCTGGATAAACTTAAGCAACGTGCCTCATTTCCCAGGCTCTCAGTTTGGGTGGGAATCTCAGACAAAAGCTTAAAAACATATATTACACACACACTCACCCCACAAGCCTGGCACTCTGCAAGTCACTCCTTAGAAATGAAGATGTGCAATAAAACAAAATCAAAACACAATAGACAGATGGGCAGGTGATCTGTTATTTCTGAGATAATAGAAGTCAGATACACAGACATCAAGAACCTGTGGCTTACCCATTAAATGAAAAACCATTTCTGTATAAACATTATGTACATTTAATTAAATATAAATATTATATATCTATATAAATATTTTTTCCAAAAAAAACACATTTGAAAATTTATTTATTAACACAGCATAAGTTCAAATATATACTGGGCCTCCTGCCTCCCCTGGAATCCCAGCCAGATTTCAATTTTAAATTGAGCTGGCAAATGCCCTACTTAGCTGTCTTCAACCTCATCTTGTTTTTTGATATCTCTTATCTTCAACAGTAGGTTTGAGTCTGTGTGGACATTGGGTACTCTTTCAAGGAAAGGAAGGAGAGAGAACTTTTGTTCTACTCCAATATCATCTCTCTTATTCAAGCTATGGAAATGAAGCCAGCTGAAGTCACTGACAGCCAACGAGCTTCTGAAGACTCTGCCAATTGATCCAGCCCTTCAGTGTTGGGTTTCCTGGCTCTACAGAGTCAGAAAACAGCAGCTCCCAACTCATGGGCAGAATCACCCTCTCTTCTTACTCTCTGGGCTGGATCTCCATGACTGGACATTGCTTCTGTCCTTTGGTCAACGCAAGATCTCTCTCCATCAAAGGAGTCAAGAGGGACAAAGAGAGGGGCTCGTCTCCTTCTTCGGAGAAGGTAGGAAAACACAGCCAGTACTAGAGCAATTTCAGTTTTTAAATACTAAATGTGCACTCTGTCTTTTCCCTGTCTTCTGGGATGTATGTCCCCCAAGCAAGGAACAGTCTGTCCTCCCTCAGTCTAGAAAGGACCCCTTCTCTGTGAAAGGACCCTCTATGTGGCAACATCTATGTGATACATTCCAGATGCTCTGGAAATCTGCCAAGATGTATGGAGTGAGCAAGTGGTGGGAATCCTGCTGGTTGCAAGAACCTGACAGCAAAATTATAACCAAATGCACAGCACACATATGTCATGGAGTAAATTGAATGGTCACAACCAATGTCCCTCTGCTCTCTCCCCTGCTGCATGTATACCTAAGGAAAACTTACCTGGGACACCTGTGCACACCTGCTCTCTCCCCACCTGTCTAGATGTAATTCTCTTTTCTTTCGGAAAAAGTCAATATTAGGAAGAAAAGGGCAACTAGTTGCCTTGCGCTGGGTGATAGGGAAAAGAAAACTTCCTGATTCACATTCTCTAGTAAAACAGAAGGAAGTATGACTCTCGGAGCTTCTGGCAGTCAATGACCTCTGGGGAAATCTGCATTCTGACAGAGGGTCATACCTTCCCATTCTAATATTTGTTAGGTCATTTAAGATAAGGGCCAGGATGGGAAGGAAAAGACCTCTGTGTTAGTAAAAGGCCAGTCCTGTTCACCTTGGCTCAAACAAAACCTGCTTGAATGCAGAGGACTCACAAAAGAAATCTTTCTCAGTGTGGATTTGTTTTCATAGGGGAATATTTTCCTTCTTAAATGGGTGTTACTGCTCTTTGAGCAGCTGGATGAGTTGTCTTCAACTTATTATTAAAATGCAGCACCGACCTTCACAGCCAATTATGCTATGTTGAATTCTCCATACCAGTGCTGAAATGAACACTTTAAAAATGCATAAAGAGTTCTTTCAGCATAAACCTATCAGGGGAAAAAACATATGAGCCTTACCGTTGATCTCTTCTCTTCTCTTCTCTTCTCTTCTCTTCTCTTCTCTTCTCTCTCTCTCTCTCACCCCCTTCCCTCCATCCCTCCTGCCCTACCTCTCTCTCTCCCTTCTCTTGGTGGTTTCTATGTGTGTATGTAAACATACCCGTAAATATAAATAGATGGCTGTGTGGGAGTGTGTTCATTTGGAACTCTAATTCACCTCTTAAAGTGCTGAAGAAGTCAATATAAAATGAGTTATATTATGACTAAGAATCAGAAGCATCCATTGACAGCCACGATGAAATATTTAAATAGAAAACTCAGCATGCTGAAAAGCCAACAGAGTGTTTTAACTTCTAAGCAATCTAGTGTTCAAGGAATGCAAGCACAAAAAGTGACCACAGGTGTGGAAGGTTGGATTTTCCAACTGGCCACCAAACCATCTCCCATCCTACATGAGCTTCTACAATGTAACTTTGCTACCCCCTAACCATGAGAAGGAGTTTTCCCCCTCCCCTTGAATCTGCACAGGTGTGTGGTGGCTTCAACCATTAGAGGGTGGCAGAAGAGATGTTCCTTCATCTCCTATGATATTTGCACCTGGAGCTCTGAGCCTCCAGGGCTCTAATGTTTCCAAAATGGAAACATCCTGTGAGGAAGCTACCCCACATGGAGAGGCATATGTGGGGTCTCTGATCACTTGTCATAGTTGCCAGTCATCCAAGTCCAGAGGTAAGAAATGAGAATGAAAGAAACTCCAACAATACTGCCCTGAAGGTATGAAGTCACCTCCAGTATTTGAATCTTCCTATCTGCGGGCTAAGAACCCCGGACATCACAAAATAGAGTTGAGTCATTCTCGCCGTACCATGCCTAAATCCCTGCCCCAAAGAACTTATTAGCCTAAACAAGTGGTGGTTGTAAGCTTCTGAGTTTGGGGGATATTTGTTACCCAGCAGTAGTAGCTGCAACTACAGGTATAGACTGAGCCAATCTAGATAGAAATGAGAACAGTAGTTACTCTGGTGGGGCTGATAGTTACTCTGGGTTATAATTTAAGAGAAGGAGTGGGTAAAAGGGACCCTTCTGCAGTAGTTAAAATGTCCTTATCTTGATCTGAGTGGTGACTCCATGGTTGTGTGTTGTTTACTTAATTAAGCTCCGGGCACTTTGTCAGTCCAGCTCAAGGTTTATTGATTTCATTGATCTTTTCATGTCATTGATTCTCTCTATTATCTTTTAATTTTATAATTCATTTACCTCTTCATTATTTCCTTCCTTCTGCTCACTTTGGGTTTAGCTTGCTCTTCTTTTTCTAGTTTCTCCAAGTGTGAGTTTACATCTCAGATTTGAGATCTTTCTTAGTTTTTAATATATGCATTTAGAGCTATAAATTTCCTTTTCAGTTTCATCAGTTGTAACAAAGTTACCACACACTGATGCAAAATGCTGACAATGGGTAAAACTATATGGGGGGGCAGTTATGGGAACTCCATACTATCTGCATGCTTTTTCTGTAAACCTACAACTGTGCTAATAAATAAATAAACACACATACATCTGTGCCCTTTATTCAATGTAAGTGATGCTTTAATTTAGCATACAAAAATAATCGTCCTTTCGGGACCCCTTTTGATCTAACCTGGTTATCCCCTTTCCCTGGCTCTAAAGAGTAATTACTGTGCACTTTGTGTTCATTAAATGCCTGAGAGGGAGGGAAAGTTGCATGGAATTTATCCAGCAGAAAACTGGATGTGGAGCTTGGAAGATCTGTGTGCACAGGGGGCTTCACCAGGGATTCCATTCCCTGGAAAGGGGTACTCTCTGAAACTGCCCCGTTCTGATGAAGCATCTGGAGGTTGGTGTAACACCCACCCTTTTGGCTTTCCCCACGCCCCAACTCCAAGCCCCCAGTGACAACAATGTACAAATAGGTGTGCTCAGCTCACCGAGCTCTACCCTTAATTTGAGGTGATGCCAGCCCCAATTTTAGAAAGCAGTCAGCATTCATTGACAAATTTAAATTATTTCTTACCTGGACTCTTCAGATTTTAAGATCTGCTTTTATACCCTTTAAATTCAACTCAGACACCTGATCCTTTATCCAAAAGCCCACACTGCAGATTCCAAGCTCTTTTTGTCATTTATTTTGTATATAGCCTGTGAAAATAAATTGTTCTCAGCTTTTATTTTAATCATCCAAGACTGTGTGTGCTGCCCATGTAAAGACCACCTGCCACATGTGGAAGTTTAAATTTAAATTAATTACAATGAAAATTCACTTCCTCGGTCTCACCAGCCTCAATTCAGGTGTTTAATAGACGCGGGTAGCTGGTGGTACCACACTGAACAGCACAAAAAAACAGTCCCATAACTGCAGAAAATTGGACAGCCCTGCTCTAAGAAACTATACATCAAAAATACACAGGAAAAAAAAAGTCTTCTTAAGGGCAGTTTTGCTGGCCAAACCAACCTGGGCAGGAGATGACCGTCTAGCTGATTGCTTTTCTGTCTCTACTCATCATTTCTCTATTTGTAAAGAGGATTCCTCGTCATTGGAATGACTTGTTTCTTTCTTTCTTTTTTTGGAGTTTTAGCTATTTAGTGGTGACCCAATCAAGAGTACTATCCAAACCTAACTTGTAAATGATTAGTCACATGAAGATGCACTGTGAAATAAAACACAATTTGGGGAGAACAAAAGGCTTCTAAGATAAGCATCATTTCAAAGTGCAGGGTTAGCATTTAATGTTTCAAAAGGATAAGAAGGAAGGAAGGAAGGAAGGGAGGAAGGAAGGAAGGGAGGGAGGGAGGGAGGGAGGAAAGGGGAAAGAGCCCTGCCCCCTCTCAAAAGAAGAAGCAACGATGTGATGGTAGCAACGATATTAACAGCACTTGCATAACGCTCATAAAATCCAGGTTGAACTGTGTTTCCTTGAATCAAGGTGGTTGCATTGCATTGGCATTTGTATTCCAACTGTGCACCAAGACATAAAAAGGTAACTGTCCTCATTTCAGAAGAGAAGCCAGGGATGCCTGTCAGAGAAGGGACTTGCCAGAAATAGCTTGCTCCAGAATGAAATTCTTAGGTTTCACTGTTCCATACTACTGTGAGAAACAAAATGGTTAAGAGCAGCTGAAATGTTGCTCATCATGGTGCTGGAGTTGCTGGATAATGACTGCTTGGAGTATCACTATAGAAAGTGAAGATAGTAATAAACATTAGCAATAAGAGGCAAAGGGCTAAACACACTCACACACACACACACACACACACACACACACACACACACACGGGGGGGTAGTTTTATTGTTTTGTTTTGTTTTTACATAAAGGGAGTAAGTCTAATTGGAGAATGAGAAGCAGCAAACACCTAAAGCTAAGACAGAAAGAAGGTTGTAAAATGATTATATCAGTTTGCATCTATTATCCATTCTTCATTGACATAGTATGTTTCCTGGACTGCTGTAACAAAGTAACACAAACTAGGGGGCTGAAAACAACAGAAATTTATTGTCTCCCCCTGGAGGCGAGAGGTCCAAAATCAAGGGGTTGGAAGTTCTGTGCTCCCTCGGAAACCTGCAGAGGAGGGTCCTTTCTTGCTTCTTCCACCTTCTAGTATTTCCCTCCGTCCTTGGGGTCCCTTGGCTTGTGGCTGCGTCACCCTAGTCTCTCCCTTCATCTGTATGTCCTTCTGTCCAAATTTCCTTCTTCTTATGGGGACACCAGTCATAATGGATTAGTGCACAGCCTACTTCACTTTGACCTCATTTAACTAATAACATCTCCAAAGACCATATTTCCAAATAAGGTCACATTCGTGAGTCCAGGAGTTAGGAATTGAGAACACCTTTTGGGGGAATGTGATTCAACCCATATCACATATATACAATATGCATATATGTTTACACACACACACACATATATAATTCATATATATTTTTCCTAATACATTGTGGTACATATACATACACATTTAAGTGGTTGTTTTAGTTTCCTTGGCTGCTCAAGCAAATGCCATGAATGGGTAGGCTTAAACAATGAGAATTTATTAGCTTAACGATTTTGAAGCCAGAAGTCAAAATTAAGACATCATCAAAGCGAGGCTCTCTTCCTGCAGACTGGAAGGCTGGCTGCCTGTGATCCTTGGTCCTTGGCTCATATTTCACTTGGCAATGCATATGGTGGCCTCACCTGGCCACTCCCTTCTCATCCAGGTACCACTGAATTTCAGCTTCTTGCTTCCTGAGCTTTTTCTCTCTTTGTCTGACTTTCAGTCTACTTATAAAGGACTCCAGGAATAAGATTAAGACCCATCCTGACTGAGTTGAGCCACACCTTAACTGAAGTAGCCTCATCAAAAAGTCTTACTTACAATGGACTCACATCCACAGGAATAGATTAGGTTTAAGAATGTTTTTCTAGGGCACATATAGCTCCAAACCACTACAGTGATATATTTGTTTGAGTGTGTGTATGTGTGTGTGTGTGTGTGTATAGGAATGTGTGTGTGTGTTTTTCTTCATAGTTGCAGAGAGCAGGATTATTATCTGAGAGTTGCAATGATAAGATCATTTCTGAGATGATATGGGCATAGGAAAGAGGACAACTACACAGTTAGTCAAGGATTAAAAGCTGTTGCCCCGGGTCCATCTGCTCTGGGGATGTAAAATAAGGGGGCTATAGATTAGAATCCCTCCACTCAAAGTGTCATCCTTAAATGAGAAGGATCAGTATCCATTGTAGCTTATGGGAAACACACAAGCTCTGCTCCCCCTTCCTGCAGAATCAGATGCTGTATTTTATATAAATGTCCATGTGATTTGGGGGATATTTAAGTTTAAGACTTTCCAGACTGGATAAACCCTAACTCTCCTAGAGTATATAAACTGGCATAACTGTCTATGAATTCTAAAATTGTGTGCAGACTGCCAGCTTAGTGGTGAAAATGACAACACAATACCGGTTGTGTTCGGCAGCTTGTAATAAGTCAAGGACACCCCAGGGATGGCTAGCTCTCACCTATTCTATACGCTGTCCTAACTAAGGAAAACTATTTATTGTATTTTGATCTCACTTTACTCCAGAAATCATGTTTGACTAATTAATTTCCAATTTGTACACAATAGCAGAGAGAAAGTCCTTGATTAACTAAGCTCTTTTTAATTAAAGCTTTATAGAAAGGGAAGGGAAAACAGAGGACTGAAGATGATTCCAAGGAGAATCCCCAAGCATGAGCTGAGAAGCTGTGAGTAATCCAAACTAACAAGAAAATAATCATAAGGAATTCCTTGACTTGAATGAGTTAATGCCCTGTGTTTGATGATGAAAAAGTCCTGTTTTGCAGTCAGATGTCTTAGATTGAGCTCTCACTTGCCACTCAGTATTTGTAGAATTTTAGAGGAGTAAAATAACCTTAAAATGCCTCGATTTACTGATCTAAAATTCTCATAACATTTTGCCCCTTAGCACCCAAGACCAGTATGAAAAATAGAAAAAAATGAAAATACATTGCAAAGTGCTTTATAAATGTAAGCTATGATTATTTTTGAAAAGAAATGAGCTAACCAGTGCCTTTATGTTCCATGGGAAGGTTTTGTTTGTTTGTTTTTAGTGCAATTTTATAGAGATATATTCACATACCATATAATCCATCCGAAGTATACAATCAATGGCTCACAGTGTCGTCATATAGTTGTGCATTCATTGCCACAATCAATTTTAGAACATTTTCATTACTCCAAAATAAAGAAAAAAAAATAAAAATAAAAAAACATCCAAAACATCCCATACCTTTTTTCCTCCCCCTTTATTTATATATATTTGTTATCTTTATTTTATTATTCATCTGCCCATACACTGGATAAAGGGAGTGTCAGTCACAAGGTTTTCACAATCATATGGTCCTGTGGGAAGGTTTTTAAATTCTATGCAGCGACATCTAGTGAAAAAGCATTCAGGGCTACAATTTTCAAAGATGCAGGTTAAGCAATCTATCATACATTAATAATGGCAGGCAGTGTGAGCATAACTCTCTCATCTAAAGACACACCTTGAAATATTAATGCAGCTAAATTGAATCTTCTGGGAGGCGTTGGATGTGGCCTTCTGGCCTTACTTTTTTCACTTTGAAGTGCCTATGCTAGTTATAGGAACTTTTGCATCAAAGGACTTGCAACCTTTCAACTTCTTCGCTGTGCAATTTTTAGACTTATTTGAATTCCCCTTCACCCTTACCGTCTGTCAAGAAGAAAGAAAGAAAGAAAAGAAAGAAAGAAAGAAAGAAAGAAAAGAAAAGAAAGATCAACTCCAGAGACCTTCTTTCAATAATATTCCAACATTATTTGCTTGAACCAGAACTTACTTTCTTTTGCAATAAGAATGCTAGCATTTGAGATTCTTAAATCAAAGACAATTTTAATAGTGCTGCATCTCTGTATTCAATTCAGTCACAGGCTTTCCCTGGGTCTGGAAAAAGAAATTTGCACACTTTTGCCCGGTTGTTATTCCAAAGCATCCCCTTGATAATGGTCACTCCCCCGCCCAAAGGACTATTTTCCAGGTCTCAAGCTTTTTCACAGTCCTTGGTGTGGCTACCATGTTCCTTTATCCTCTGGCCCCAGTCCATTTCCCCAGTCTTACCACGGCTGTAAGTGGAGAATTTAAAATCAGTATATAGGTTGGTAGCCCCTTCAAATCCATACCTTTAAATGCTCCATCTCACCTAGAGCTCTAGATAAAATTCCACTAGGTAAAGAATTGCCTGGGTCTTAAGCACACAGGAAATCTGCCAAAAGGATTGGACTAAAATGGGAACTAGAAATGGAATTATAAGAAAAAGCAGTGAGTAGGCTTCTGTTTCTATATTTCTCAGGTCACTAACACATGCCAGTTTCAAATCTGAACCCGTTAGATGGCTCCCGTCTGTGTGAACCTCTCCAACTCAATTAGAGATTAGACATTCTTGAGGTATTTCAAACCAAAGACCTTATCTTCCTTTGTCTCCAATGCCCCCCGCCCCCAATGTGGGCTTTTATTTATTTAAATCTGAAATAAGAATATTCATGTATAATATGAAATGTTTTATTCTGCATTCTGTATGCTTCCCTTAAGCTAGACTTCTGGGCATTTTTACAGTAATTAATCCTTACTGTTGTAATGTTTTTCTTAAAGTTAGTAATAGCATTTTACCCTCCTACCAGTAAAGATTTTAATTTCTCACTTTATTCAGCAATCCCTAATGCCAAGAATTGAACAAGTTTTCTTTTTCCATTTTTTGTCATAACTATAGAATTTTAATCTTTTAAAATTAGTTTTTATTTACTTTTGAGAATTATTGAGATATTATTTCTTTGTTGCCTTGAGCTCTTAACATCTGTTCGCTTTTCTGAGTGTCCTTCCTTTAATAAAGATATTACATACCTACTGTTAAATTTTTCCAATTAATTTCCCCATTAATTTAGTTTCATTTATATTTTAAATATATTATGACCATAATCATCTAACAAATCAAACTTTTTTTTTTACCAACAGATTAGATCAGGATTAATTTTCATCATATGGAGAAGATTTAAAATCATTATATTGCAAACAAAAATCACTTCAAAGTTAATTCTGTTTCCTTAAAATATTAATGACCAAAAAGAGAACTCAACTCATCCCAAAGTTGTCAGTATGTGGACTTGCTCTAGCACAGTGCATGTCTGGGTTTCCATAGATCCAACAATTTTCCGGAATGGGCCACTTCTATCTTAGATCTTGAGTGCAGCCTTAAAAAGGCATGCATTTGGAGATGTTTTGTCTTCAGCCCAAACATGGAGAACAGACCTGAATTTATGACAATCTTCAAAGATCATATGCATTAATTTCTAACTTACTCCAACTCTTGTACCTGTCCTTCTTTTCTTCTTTCCTTTTGTTTTCCTTTCTGCTTGGTTTTCTAATGAAACATTGTGAGGCTGTCTGTACGTAATTATCTGATCCCATTCCACTCTCTCTCTTTCCCCATTGGAAACCACTTTTCATGTTTATCTTGGCCACAGATGTTGTTATAATGCTGCTATTTATACATGTATCCAAAGTTGATCCACAGTGATATTTTGAAGGTATCAAATTAAATTTAATTGATAGCCTACAGTGTCATTCTGCAGCTTGCATTTCTTACTCAATAATATCTTTTTACAGTTGGTTCTTGTTGATTTATATAGCTCTCCTTCACTTTCACTGCAACATTGTTTTTCATGGAATGAATTTACCATTCTGTATTCCCTCCTCTTGTTCTCATTTGCACTATTTCCAATCATTTGCTATTATAAAAAAAATCCTGTCCTGACTTTACTGGTACATGGCTTATTGTGCAAATGTTTGAGAGATTTAAGGTATCTGCATAGAAGTGGGAATGCTGAGCCATAATATACATTACACTTCAAATTCATTAGATATTGCTTAATTATTCTGTTCCCTCCAGCAGTGTAAGGGGAATAATTTTCTCCAAACCCTAACCAACTTTTGAGACTGGCACATTTTTAATTCATGACAATCTCTTGGATTTATGATGATGCTACAGTGTTTTTTGTTTGTTTGTTTGTTTGTTTTTTGTATTTCCCTAATTACTACTGAGATGGAGAATCAATTCCTATGTGTCTAAGAGGGATGGATTTTCTTTAATTTGGATTGCTGCTTCATATTTTTAACCATGTTTCTCTGGGGTTATTTTTGTTTTATCTTATTATTTCTACAAATTAACATATTCTGGATAGTGTTCCCTTTGGTGGGCAATATGGGTTTCAAATAACTTCTCTCAGCTTGTGCCTTGTCTTTCATTTATGGTGTCTTTGTTAACATTTTAATTTTTACTTTAGCATTTAGTTACCATTCTATCTTCCTTTTGTGGTATTAGACTCATCATAACCAAGAAATCCTTCCTTACCATAAATCACAAAGATATCCTCCTAGGATTCTCCTAGAATATCTTCTAGAAATCAAGTTTTGTTATTACTCTTAGATTTGGATTCACCTTCTTACAAACTCATTGCTATGTCTCTTTTCTAATGATGTCGTTTCTTGTGCATCATGCCATGTTGGCTGTGTCTCCTGTAGGTCATCGCTGAAGAGTAAAAATGGTTATCGGAGCTCACATGCTGTTCATCGATAATGTCGATACTCACCAGCCAAAGACATCCAGGAAAAGACTTGTGGTCAAATTCTGGTTTATTGTGTCCACTGCAGCCGGGAACCCACAGTCCATGGAGAGCTGGGAGCATTTTGATAAAAGGGAATTAAATAAAGGGCAATTATTATAGAAATTTGGCTTTTCTTCATTGACTTGCAAGATGGACCAAGGAAGCAGAAGTCTGATCTTTGGTGATTGTGGAATCTAAATGTTTCCCTAGCAGACGGGAGAGACAAAGGGGTCTGGTAGGTCATTGGCGTTGGAGTTTGCCAGGAGAGGCAATATGCAACATTTTTTTGTGTGTACGTGTGTTTGCAAAGCATCTTTGTTTCCATCCCTGTTTACACATGATTACAGACCAGACTTGTTTTTCTCTAATTCTATCATGGTGAAGGACGGTTGTATTCTGATGCTGAAATTCTATGAAATTATTTGTATTCATCAAGGGAACACTGGGGTTTTACTTGTACCAAATATGCCAGCTCCCAGAGAGTTGCTTTTTCCTTTCCCAGAAAGTATACTGTTTGTTGTAGCTTTTTACTTTATTTTATTTAAAATTACTTTATTTATCACACAAAAAAACATTTACAAACAAAACAAAGCAAAGCAATGAGAAAAACAAATATCCTGAAATAACTTCATTCCCTCCAATATACAAAGCTACTGAAGTTGTTTTTTAATATATAACTTTTATTAATTAAGCTAATTGAGTTTCCTTTTATTCTACTCATTCAGCTAAGACATATGATGAATAAATACTGAATTTTTCATATGCTTTTTAAGCATCTGTTATATTTTAAATCTGTATTGTAATTTATTACTCCTTCCTATTCTCACCTACCTCTAATGATCCTTCTAGATATTGATTATATATCCATGCAGATACACAGACAACCATAGATAATACTAAATTCAACAGGTGAACATTTTATTTAGAATATTTGCCTTTATGTTCACAAGTGAAATCAGACTGCAATGTATTGTGCTCTGCTTGTCTATTTTGTGAAATGGTGCTAGGAAAGATGAGGTGATGATTTTCTACTAGTTGCCGTTTAATGGAACATCTGGCTTAAGACATGCCTAACTGTTCTTTAAAGGTTTGGTTAAAATAACCAGTCAACTGTGGTCCCCTTCATGTTTTTGCTTTGTTTTGTTGTAATCATGGTGTGTATCTGTGGGTGTATGTGTGTGTCAATCTGAAGATGGGGTTGGGCTTATTGGTTTAAATTCTTCATTTATTGTTGTCTAATCCAGATTCTCTAACTTTTCATCATTCAAATTTTTAAATTTATATATTTTAATTAAAAGTATCCATTTCTTCCCAGTTCTTAAATATATTTGCAGACATAAATAATAGTTTCTTATAATATTTGAATCTCCATTCTATCCATAGTTATATCCATACTTTTGTCCCAAATATTATTTAGTTATAATTTTTCTTTTTCTTTGATCAGTGTTCCTAGTGATGTGTCTATTTTATCAATATTTTGTTTTTTAAGATGCAGTGTTTTAAAAAGAAATTCTTCCTAATTTTTCTTTCCCATCTATGTAAACATCTGTTTTTACCATTATTGTATCTATTTTCTTAAGTATTATGCTGTTTTTTCTATATTATTAATGCAAAAACATCCTTTATTCTCATAGATTTTTAAAACACAAATATATTTAACTTTATACATTTATCTTGAAGTACCAATTTGTGAGCATCCCCCAAGAATGCCCCATCAATTTTTAAATGTTCCTTATATGTACTGTACACATTTATTTTAAATCAACTTTGCTAAACTCTCTTATTCAAAACTACATTACACTTACTGAAGTTTTGTTTGATTAACATATTGGATTCTAACTCAGGTCTTTGAAGAATACGTGTCATTGCAAAATAGCATTTTTTAAAATTTTGTCAGATGTAGTTTTGCATAATTTGAGATGATGTTGCCATGTGCTTACATGTTCAAAATTGTTACATCTTCTTGGTGCATTTTTTTATTATATAATGTCCCCTCTCAGCTTTTGATTTTTGCTTTAAGTTATATTTTGTCTTGTATCAATAGTTTTACATCTGCTTACTTTTGGGTAGTTCATGCAATGTGTGTCTTTTTTCCATCCTTTATTTCAAATTTTTGTGATATTTTATATGTGTTTTTCTTCAATGTGATATATTATTGAATAATTTTAATTCAACCTGATAATATTTGTTTTAACAGGTTAATATAATATACATAAACAAATACCCATGCACACACATATATATGTATGTAGATAAATATACTCATTTTGAAAACTTTCCAACAATTTATTTTGTATTTTTGACTATCTTTTAAAATTATTTATCCTTCTTTTTCTACAACTCTCTTTTCTTTGGAGTTGATAAAAGTATGTTTCTTTTGTTACCTTTGCTGGTTTGGAAGTTATATATTTTATTTTTGTTCTTTTTGAAGGTAGGATTAAATTTTATTATGAATATTTAGCTATATACTTAAAATATAACTTGAAATAAGTAATTTTTTCTAGCACACTCTTGGCTCTCATATATATCTTAGAATACTTTACTAATAATTGAACTCTCCGCATTTCCTTCAACACAAAAGTTTACTATTTTTAAATGCATTTTTTTTGTGAACTCTAACATACATACATAACAGCAACAACTTTCAAAGTACCATCCAACAAGCAGTTAGAGAACAAATTTCAAAGAATGTCATAGTTCACAGTTCCACAACTTCAGCCATTTCCATTACTGTAAAATATAACATACATAAAGAAAGGTGTCAACTGTCAATGTACAGCTCAACAAGCAGTTATACCGGTAATTTCAAAAATTGTTATGGGTTACAGTTCCACAGTTTCAGTTATTTCCTATTATGTAATACAAGGTATATAAAGAAAGGTGAAGACTTTCAAAGCACAATTCAATGAGTATCCACAGAGCAAACGCCAAAGGATGCTCTAGGCTAGAGTTCCACCATGTCATCTACCTCCTTCCAGCCATTCCAACACCCCAGCATCCAAAAAAAAAAAATCTATAGTTATATAAAGTTTCAGTATTGATAGACCTTTGTTAAACCTTATCTTGTTTGTTGCTACTCCTTCCTCTCACTTAATCTCTTTCTCCACCTTCAGGGGTGTCTCAGCAGTGAGCACCCTAATTTGATCATACTGAAAGGGGGTATTGACAGAATGGGGAAGGGGGCTGCGTCTGATTGTTGTTCTTAAAGAAGCTGTTGCCTCTGGGTTTTAGGACTTGTCTGGCATAGAAACACTCTAGTGGATTTAAGTTTCTGAAAGATAAAACTTAGTGCATCTTTTATAGAATCTCAGGTAGGGACCTAGGTATTTGCTGAGTATTTCTGGTAAGGGCATGGCGTACTGTGGCCATTTGGGATGTCTAGCTGGAGCTTGCATAAGAGAAACCTCCAGGATAGCCTCTTGACTCTTTTTGGGATCTCTCAGCCACGGTGACCTCAGCTTGTTACCTTTCTTTCTTCCCCCTTTTGGTCAAGTAGGCATTTTCAATCCCTCACTGCAAAAGTTTACTATTTTGTAATTGAAAGTTATTATTTTTCTGGATATATTTTATTAACTTTGAGACTAACAAATCCTCTTATCCCCCTATATTCATATTTTCTGTAAGTTATAAAGTGAAATAACCATTATTTTATTAAAGGTCATGGTAAGTTACTTTATTTTGGTATATCTGAATAAGTCTTTATTTTCTCTCGGTGTATATACAGTTTCACCACATAATTCCTCCATGTGAATTTACTTATTTTGAACACATTGTATACTTTTAATTTGAAATTTGAGCCTTTTTAAATTTCTGGATAATTCTCAGTAATTATCTCTTTGAATAGTACATATTCACCATTCCTTCCATTAACTTCTTTCAGGATTTCAAATATATATATATCATGGAAACTCCCAAATGCTCACCATTTCTCTTACCTTCTATTTCATATTTTGATTTTCATGTCTCTTTGTGGTGTTTTCTGAGTGTCTATTTCTCTGTAATATTTTCTAATTAACTTTGCTTCAATTATGTCTGTTCTAGTCTTTTAAATCTACAGATTGCTTTATATCAGTAACTTCAGTCTGATTTCATAAGATTTTTCACATAGCTACCTGTTCTGCTTTCTTTCATCAAGTTTTGAATAGATAGAACATGCTTCCTTATCAATTTGATCCTAAATATATTTAAGTATTTCTTCAAAATACTCTATAAAAATAATTCAGGTTTCATTCTTATTTTATACTGCCTTTTGAGAATTATATGTACTTATATACCTGGCAGCTTTATGTTCATGCTTTTACTTTCTAGGGAGGTTTTGGTTTATAATTTCTTCTTTTGGGTGGATTTGCTTTCTGTCCCTCCAGCTTTTGATGTTTTTCCATCTCTGCTGAACAGTTTTGGTTTTGTGTTTTCCCCCCATACACACACACACACACACACACACACACACACACACACACTCATCAGGTTCAAAACCCAGGCTTGTAATGACGTATCAGGGCTCCTTCCTCACAGTGATGTTGAGACTCTCAGTTCCAGTTCAGAGGCAGCAGAACTTGGAGTCTTCATTATCAAGTTGTCCTTGTTCTCCTCTTTTTCTAGCAGCACATCTAGCACACATACTGGCCACATGCACTTTGCTTTGCATCCTTTTATGGTTGGTGTTGAGCTCACCCCTTGGAGCAGGATGGCCCTCAACCCAAAATTTGCTCCAGAACTTGAGCTTAATGCCACCACATACACACTTAAGTGTATGAAAACTTTTATGACTCACCTAACAAGGTGTTCTCTGGAGAGCAGGGTGGCTCCCAAGCAGTTCAAAAAGGGCTTGACAGCACGTGGAAAGGAGGCTGGTTCAGGCTTTGTAGGAGGGCTGAGCCAAGTTGAGAGATTCCAGGTGCAGCTTGAATGTCCCACTGGCACCTAAGAAGGAAGCACCTGGGCTTCCAGGTATGGGGCAGGTAAAGGTGAAGAGGGAGGGCTGAGGTTTGGAAGCTGTCAGCTCTCAACTATCAAAAAACAGATTCAGGCTTGTTAGTAGAGTTGATTTGCTGGTTTTCATGGGCTTCAAGAGCTGTCATCAGCCAAGCTGCTGGCTCTGCTCATAGGCTGATATTTGACCTCTCTTTATCAGGGGGCACACTCAGAGCTGGCTACCACACAGAAGCCAAACACCTGGCTTTTCTGTCTGGTTTTTCTGTTCCACAGAGATATTTCACTCTCTTTTCAAAAAAATGTTTGAGCCTGGCTAGATCTTGTCATATTTATATTTAGCCTGTCTTGTTTTGTGTCTTGGGTGGTCATGGGCAGTAAGTCAATGCTTGAGCTTGCTGTCCTTCTTGTCCAGAACGTTCTCTTGGGTAGGATTCTTAGCTTACAAAGTAACAGGATATGTTCAAGTAGAAGAGCTCAAGTAAATTGTGAGCTCCCTTGGATCCAAAAATTTGGAAGCCCCAGTCATCCTTGTTTCCCTCACACTTAGCACAGAATCCAGTGCATTTGAAGTGCAATAAGGCTGCTCACAAGAAACACATTTGAAGAAATCAATCCAAAATATCTCCACGAGACAGACAAAAATGGAGACGACACAATTTTTTATTGCAAAACCCTATGTACCCCAGCACCCCCGAATCTCTGTATCCCACTCTGCTTTCTGTCTTTGCTACACTTATCTCCTTCTAGCATTCTGTATAAATCAATCATCTAATACATCCTTTGTTTATTTTGTCTTATTTCACTAAGAAATTAATGTGGAGTGCTGAGATTTTTGTCATTTTATTTTTTCATCTCCAGCACCTAGTTCGGTGCCTTGCAAAAAGTAGGTATTTAACATTATAGTTTAATTTATATTTATTTTATTATAATACACTATAATATAACACAATATTATGTAGATATATAATATATGATATATAACATATAATATGTGACTATCATATTTTATATATTTTAATGTTATACTATATTATACTGTATAATAATATAATATGTTACATGTTGCCTTATAGTTATACATCTATATTATAACTATACTGTGTTAATTTTATTTATAGCATTCATCTAACTTATTCTTATCTTCTACCCTTAAGAATAGATATTCACATTTGCATATCATTTGCACAATTTCACCCATTCTCTGGCTCATAAAGATTTCTAGAACTTCTTTGTTTTTAACTCTCCAAGTCATTTTCAGCACATTTATGGCCTAATTTTATTACAGTGCTTTCAGATGACAGATTAAACTTTTGGCTTTCCACCAGGAAGCATAGCCTGGAGCCTCTTACTGTCAACGTAAACTGTGGTGCTGAGTGTGGTTTCACTTCTCCATAACCTCCTGAAGAGGTGAGCCTTACACACGAGGAAAGACCCCATGTCCTCAGCACACCCATCAGCCTTCCTGGTCAGAGACTGTCAACCCAAGGAGGGCACGGTGTTGAGCAGGTTGCTGGCTCCCTGATACTAGAAGTCGCTTTCACTCTCCATGAAAAGCTCATCTTCCACCTCTGAAAAGACCGGGAGACACTTACAACACCCAGGAATGTTGATAAGTGCAGTAAATGAAGATACTGGCCTCACACTCAAAGTCCTGTGGCTTCAGCTCAACCATAAAGCTGAGTGAGGCGTCTTCAAAGCTGTGAATCTTTCTTCAGCTTTGAGTCCTTCTGAAGCCAGTAAGAGGATTTGTCGCTTCTCAGATGGATGCCAACTTCATTTCCTGCCACGAGCAAAATCACAGAGACGTGAGCTCCAAACGTGCTGGCAACAATGGAAATAACCTTGGTGTTCAGATACTTAGGTTTGGGACAATTTTTCCTATACCAGACTGCTGGCCTTTGGTTCATTAAGATTATCTGCTCTTCTAAACATGTTCTGATGAGCGTCAGCCACAGAAGGAGATCAGCTCACCCCTCAGATCTATGGGCAGAAGTGAGTTTCAATCAGGTTAGATTCCAGGAGGCTCTTTACAAGTCATGCACTTCAAAATCCAAAATGGATAAGATGGGTTAACCCTACAGTGCCTGATGTACTCTACCAAATAAGAGTATGAACCAATCCTTTAAAATCTATAACAAGAAAATCTCTCTTCATTGCAGGCACCCCTTTGTTCCAAAATAAGCCAGTTTTGTCTACACAGGAAAAATCTGTACATGAGTAAGTCCTGCCCTCATGAATTCTGTAAGTGTGACCACTAAGATACTGGGGGTATTTTCTTGTCTCTAACATTCATTGTTTCATGCATACTCAGACATGTCAAATCTCAGATACAATCAGATGCAGTTGCTTCACTGGGAGTGATCTTGGCACCCCTGGGGCTATTTGGCAATGTCTGGAGACAAAGGTGCATTTGGCAACTAGTAGATAGAAGCCAAGGATCCTGCTAATCATCCTACATGCAAGAGAACGCTCCCAAAACAGAGAATTATCCCATCCAAATTTCAGTAGTGCTGAGGTTGGAAAACACAATCTAAAGTTTCAGAAACAGCATCTCTGTAGCTTCACATTTAAGATATCCAGCTAATACTTCACGTTCTCTCAAATTAGCAATGGGTAAACAGCTGCCTTGTGCTATTGCTGGCCCTCTTGAGTATATTCAAAATGTTGATTCCACTTCCCTTCCTATTATTTTGGTTGTTTTCACTTGAATACATCCAGCACTTTTCATATATTGCATGTACTACATTCAGGCATCCTCATCACTTCTGTAATCAAAACACATTTCCCATTTATATTCATCACATCTTTTGTGTTCTCAGCATTTCAATTAAAGAAAATCTCTCCTTATATTTCCAATATAATTCCATTTCTCTTCTTCCTACTATATTCAACGTGCACTGCTTTTCCACTTGTCACGTATGTTGGGACTTACTGAAAAATATACTCATGGACTGTAGATAATTATGTACCTTAAATTGCAAAGTTGAATGATTATGCAAGTGTGGGGATATGAAAGTCCAAGTAGAAGCAGACTTGCTGTTTGGAGGCTGTTGTCATCACTCCACAACCACTGCTTGTACCCAAGTCTGGTTTAAATTCCCCCCAGCCCAAGGACTAAATAATAAAGTCACATGCCGAAAGCTGATTTCAGCCACAGTCTACAAATTTACTCTGAAATATGGGATGAAGGATAATATGTTCACTGCCACAGTCTTTATTCTGATAAAAAGCTCTTTTGGAATAAAGGCCTTATCTTGTTGACTCAGGCCACACAAATGTCCTGAAATACATAGGAACAATTGATTACTGAGCCACTTGGCAAACCCATGGTCATGTCCCCTTCCCATTCAGCTCAGGCCAGATCAGTAGCAGAATCCCCCTAGAACTTGAGCTGACAATTCCAAAATGATGCACCACATACTGGCAGATGAATAAGTAAGCCTTGGATCACTGCCCGACCCCTCAGTTCTTATTAATCACATCAAAGCAGATATTCTTTAACAGAAAATGCAGGTTGTAACACGGGCAAAGCACAGTAACTCTCCAAGCAGCTGGGAGAACTGTTGGCATGGACACGATCCCCAATTGTCTGCTCCTGACATGTTTACACCTGATTACATTGCATTGAAGACAGGATTGTACCTTCAGGCACCATCAGCGGTGGGTTTT
Organism: Choloepus didactylus; assembly: GCF_015220235.1. Taxonomy (NCBI): domain Eukaryota; kingdom Metazoa; phylum Chordata; class Mammalia; order Pilosa; family Megalonychidae; genus Choloepus; species Choloepus didactylus. The sequence goes on along the minus strand of NW_023637621.1, from coordinate 2,962,255 downwards.
GTCATCAAGTCATAAAACGTTTCACTTGGAAAGAGGCTCAGAATTGAGATAGTTTGTATCAGCTACTTTGCAGATGAGTGATACTAAAGTATAGACAGGTAATGGCAGAGTTGTATCCAAATTTCATTTCCTGACTGTTTCCGCTTTATCACCATGCTGCAGATTTCTGACTTCTGCATTGTTGGGGATCAAATCATGGATGCAGAAAAGATGTGTTTAAGTCTTAATCTGCATTCCTGTGGGTGTGAACCCTTTTGTAAATAGGACCTTTGAATAGGTTATCCTTAGAAAAGGTGGGAATTTATTTGTGAAGGTCTTTATAGATCCTATTAGATGGAGCCACATGGAATCACAATGGGCCTTGACCCCTAGGGCGGAGGCCATATAAAGAGAGAAAATTCAGACACAGCAGAAACCAGAAACAGGCAGAAGCCACAAGTCAGAAGTCAAACAGGAGAAAGACATTGCTATGTGATGGAGGATTATCATCAACAGAAAGCTATGAATTCCAGAAGAAAGCACAGCCTTGCCAACATCTTAATTTTTGATTTGCAGCCTCCAGTCTGTGAACCAAAAATTTCCTGTTCTTTAAGCCAACCCGTTTCATCCTAGCAGCTCTGGCAAACCAAGGCACCATCCCTTCCACCCAAAAATGTAAACTCTTGATAACACAGATGAGAGCATAACTGCACTTTTTTTCATTGTGGTTATCATAGCCTTGCACATTTGGTGACTGAATCATAGATATTTGTCAAGGTAGAAATGAGCAAAACAATTGACCTCAGAAGGTGAGCAGGAATGCAAATTATCAGCTTTTGCATCTACCGAGGGCAGAATTCTTGTCTTCCCATGGAAGCACCACCAGACCCTTTGAGAAAGGATTTGCAAGCAGATGTCTAGGCTGTAATTTTGCTGAGATGCCCACATGGAGTGTGGAGTCATCAGTTAGCAGAACGAAAGCAAGAAGACATGCTAGCATCTTTGCCATTTGCGAATTTTCCCACAGTGGGTTCCCACTACCCTTAAAATAAAAAACAAAAACAGATGGCCACTTAGCAAATAAAGCTGCATGTGTGACACAAGGGAAAGCAATTCCCCAATCTCATGAGGGAGCAATCAATTAGTAAATCAAAGGATATTGCATTATAATTTCTACAGTATGGAGAAGAGTGTCTTATAGTTGTAGTTGCTAAAACTCAGGGGTTTTGTAGGATCTAGGGGTGTAAAAAGCCCCAATATTTCCTTCTGTTTAAGAAGTTGCATCCTATATCAAAGAACAAGGCAAAATGGCAGGAAACGATTAATATTAACTGTATATTAAATTACAAGGCTATTTCTGAGAACAAAGGAAAAATTGTGGCTCGAGTATTGGGGAAAGCAGCATAGTTATATCCGATGAAAGACTTCAAAAGTTGGTAACAATTTACCAGATTATATTATATGGAAGGTGAATACAGAATGGAAATTAGCTCAACACTAAACACAGTTTACTATGAATTTGTACTTCAAAGTCCTGAAGTACAATCTGGAGAGAACACTGTTTCCCTTGATCTATCTTGGACTTGCTTCTCTGGATAAAACTCAGTTGCCCTAGGAGAAGTAAGGTCATCATTTTCACACTTGCACTCACCCAAATAAATTAAGGACTCTAATTAACAACTGTATATTCCATAGCCTTTGCGGATACCAATAAAAACTCCCAGTCCCAACAGTTTTTCTCTTCAGCCAGCTCAAGCAAACCCCAGAGTTCACAAGTACAGTTATACAAATTATTCTGTGCATCTCTGTCTTACAATTCTGCATGGAATCCTTGATTAAGATATCCATTCATCATCTACAGCTGTCAAATATTTCTTTACAGCCATTTCTTAAATTTTATGTCCATTTCAACTGCACCCATCCTCTTTCAAATTGTAATAAGGCTCTGGCTAGGGGAAAAAGCCATTTTTATCCCCACAATTACCTTTCAGGATGGGGAACCCAATAATACTTGCATTTCTGATGGACCCTGCTGGACATTTCTGCCTGTTATGAGTGTGGACATCAACTACTTCTGTCCTTCATGGGAAAAAGGAAGACTGTTTGGAGAAGCTAAATATCCATTTTAAATGATTCTTATGCTTTAAATTCCACAATCATTACAAACTTATGCTCACTCTCCAAATTAAAATAAAACTTTTCAAAAAACTTAGAAAAAACTTGTCAGTGGCAATTTCTGTATTCTTTTCTAGAGGTGAAATCATGGGTGTAAAAGAAGCAAAATGATTTCTTAGGAGCGAAGTGGAACAGACAAACAGAGAAAAGTCATAAGATCACAGACCTTCCATGCGTGTAACACGATGGAGTTAGGTGAACAGGAGCCTGGGACTTGAACATTTTTTTTCCAGGTTCTAGGATTTCAAGGTCAGTGGTTCTCACTTTTCACCAAGAAACTCTCTTACATTCTTGGGGAGAGAGCCTGAGACCAAAGATCCCTGGATCAAGAGAGGAGAGAATATGGATATCTTTTTAGATAAGCAGACATTGAGAGGAGAAAAAAAATTATTGATCTTTTCTGCTTACCTGCTCAGGGTATCTCACTCTGGCCATACCTCCCTCCCACCCCAAATCCAACTGCCCCCCTAACTGGTTCACTGTGTCAACTCGAGGCTCCCTGCTTTGCTTTACTTTGGCATCATCAGAGAGACCAATTTCGATACTTTATGATATATTAGATCTATGGTGGTTCTCTCTGGATGACCGTAATACACACAGGGAGTTGTGACTCATAGATATTCAGGTTTGGAGAGGTGTCTTTGGAAGATGGAGCGGGGAGAAAAAAATATAAGTGCAAGAAAGGGGAAAGATTGGTTATCTGCATAACTTTGTAGAACAGAATGGAAAATACACCAATGACATAATGCCTCGTCATTGTGTATATGGCATGAACATATATATATATATATATATATATATATATATATTCTTATGTGTATCTATGTATTTTTTATAGCTGAGTTCGTATAAAGACAAATGTATTTCTGCTGTTGAGCTTCGTGGTAATGCAAAGCTCACTTTAAAACAGACTGGAAAATGAACCAGCCCAGCAGGCACTGATTCAATTAACTATGTAATTGAAACAAAATGGAACATACAATTCTGGTAGCAAGGATTTTTGGTGGTTGCATTTATTTGGATTAAGTGTCTAAATGGTTTAACTTCATGGTAAATCACATTCTCTTGTCTGGCTTTGGGACTAACCCCATTGGGGAAGCTAGATTGGCCTCTGTCTAAATGTCCATTACTCTTATAACTGAAAGTTTGCAAATGGGCAAGAAGATACTCCAGGAAAGGAGGGCTTGATTTTTCAAAATGGTCCAAATACACATAAAAGGGAAGCACTAGTGGATATGGGAAAAAGGGAAAAGGGGAGAAAGAATGAAGCACTATGGTGAAGCATAAAGGAGCATTTTCATTTCATTACACACATACCCATACCCATACCCACTCTCCTTAAAAGGAGAATATATTTACTTATTTATTTATGGTGATAAATGGATGGTTTCTCGAACAGAAAAAAGATATATAGTGGGTTTCCAGAGAGACTTGAATTGGGATTAGAACAGTTTACTATATCATAAAACCTTTATGAAGGCATTTGTGTGAATTTTGGCCATCTGTCTCAAATGTACTAACTCAAATAAACAAGAGTTACTCACTGTATCATTTCCTCTATTATCTCTAAGTTTTGGTTATATCTATTTGAATGATTAAATTCTAAATGATGTGTATGAAAGCTTCATGCTGGGGTTGGAAATTTTGAACTGCCTCTTGTGTTTCATGGGCTTCTTGGAGACTTTCCTTGGTGCCGATATTCAGTATCCAGTCTGCTTTTGTTTCCTAGCTGCTATGAAAAATACCACACAATGGTTTGGCCAAGCAGCAGGAGCTTATTGGCTCATGGTTTTGAGGCTAAGAAAGTTCACAATGGACACCTCAGCAAGGCAATACTTTCTTTCCAAAGGCTGCAATCCTTGGTTCCTTGGCTTTCCATCCCATGCCGATGTCCTTTCTCTTCTGGGTTCTTTTAACTTCCAGTTTCTTATCCTCTACATGACCATCTCTTCATAAAGCCACCAGTAATTGGATTAAGACCCAACCTCATTCAATCAGGCCACACCTTAACTAAAAGCAACATCTTCAAGAAGTCCTATTTACAATGGGTTCACACCCACAAGAACAGGGATTAAGAGGAAGACTTGCTTTTCTTCTGGCCTACACAGCTCACCTACCACACAATCCACCCTTGCATCCTGTTGGCTCTGCCTTGGGTAGTTTACAAGCAAACCTAACAGTCTGTCCAGTCTATGGACCACCATCTCCCAGCTGGACAGCTGCAGACTATTCATCTGCCTTATACTACTATCCCTCAAAGTTCTGAGTCCACGAAGGGCTAGGAACAAAGAAACCTCTTAAAATACGAGGGCATAACTTTTCTTCCAACACAACCCTGCTGGTTTGGATGTATTATGTCCCCCAAAATGCCATGTTCTTTAATGCAATCTTGTGGGGGCTGAAGTACTAGTGTTGATTAGGTTGGAATCTTTGGATTATGTTGTTTCCATGGAGATGTGACCCACCCAACTGTGGGTAATACCTTTGATTATATTATTTCCATGGATGCATGACCCTGCTCATTCAGTGTGGGTCTTGATTAGTTTACCAGAGCCGTATAAAAGCTCAGACAGGAGGAGCTCAGTGCTGCTGCAGCTTAGAGACACATTTTGAAGACAGCTGATGAAAGCTGATGCTGACATTTTGGAGAACGCCATTTTGAAACACAACCCAGGAGCAAAGGAAGAAGACGCCAGCCACATGCCTTCCCGGACAACAGAGTTGTTCCAGACACCACTGACCATGCTTCTGTGAAGGTACCCTATTGTTGATGCCTTAGCTAGGAAACTTTATGGCCTTAAGACTGTAACTTTGTAACTAAATAAACCCCCTTTATAAAAGCCAATCAGTGACATCCCCATTCTCTCAGAATAAAAGGCTCACACCTTCTGGACTCTCAGACCCCCATTCCACCCCACCTACCCCTCTGCCACTGGCCTCTCCTTCTTGATCCTTTCTGTTGTAGGATGTTTAGTTGTATCAACTACATTTCTCTAGAGAAACAGAATCAACAGGGTATATGTATATTAAGACATTTAAGTAATTGGTTCACACAATCTTGGGACTGACAATTCCAAATTCCATAGGGCAGGCCTGAGGCTGGAAATTCCAGTGAGAGTGTATGTTGAAGTCTTGAGCCTAAAACTTTTGTAGGGCAGGCTAGAAATTTTAAGGGGAGTTGAAGTTGTAGTGTTGAGGCAGAATTTCTTCTTTTTTCTGGAACCCTCAGTTCTTTGTTCTTAAAACCTCTGGATTGATTGGATGAACTCACCCATTATCAAGGATAATCTCCTTTTAGTTAAAGTAGGTTGATTGTAGAAGCTAGCCCATCCACAAAACACCTTCAGAGTAACAACTAGGCCAGTGTTTGACCAAACAACTGGGCACCATAATCCAGCCTAGCAGACATATAGCATTACCCATTACACTTACAGTTCTTGCTATTCCCTAGAAGTCCATACGTCCTGCTCCCTGGTTCTGTTGGATCTCTTCTCATATATCACCTTATCAAAGAGGCTTTCTCTTGCCACCTCTATAAAATAATACCTTTCCATCCCCTCTCAACCAAGGTCCTCTGATACTCTGCAAACTCATCTTTATTGTCTTCACTGATGTTGAAAACAGCTGGTGCATACTGTGTGCAAACCTTTGTCTCCCTCCCACCAGAAGATAGCATGCATCAAGAACACAGGAACCAGCTCTCTTTGTTCACTGCTGAACGAGAGTGCATATGGGATTTTGCATTTTATACAACCAGCAAAAGACTTTCCAGGTCTGTAGAACTGATTGTCACTGTCAGCAAAGTAAGAAAGGTCAAGGTTTCATATTTTAAACACATTTGCCACTGTGATGGATGAAAAATGGTGGGTCATTTTGCTTTTATTAGTGATTCCTGGATAATGTCAAAGTTGTGTATTTTTATAAAAATTTTTGGCACATGCATTTCCTCTTCTTGAATTCTCTGTGCACATTGCCCATTTTCTCATTGAGTTGCTTGTCTTTATTTTTTTTTTCACCAACAGTGGGAATCCTTGGCATATATGGGGATATTAATGCTCTACCCATATACATTGTATTTTTAAGACTCTAGTCACTCAGTTTTTACTCCGTTTAAGGTATTTCTTGATAGAGAGAATAATATTTCAGTATATTTGAAATATAAATTTAAATGGTTATGTTTTGCAGGATCAATTATGTCTACACATCTTGCTTCATGTCCTCAGCATATTTCTTTCATGTTAAGGAAGGTTCCCTTATCCCTTAAGTAATGCAAAATTTTGTTTCTAAATAGGATGTATGTATTTTATAGTACAGGTATTTAAATTTTTTGTTTACATTTAAGATTTTATTTTTTCTATATTTTATTTGTGCACATTTATCTTAGTTTTTCAGGACTGCTATAGCAAAGTAATGAAGACTGGCTGGCTTAACCAACAGGAATTTATTTTATCACAGTTGTGGAAGCCAGAATCTTACATCAAGATGTTGGGAGGCTTGTACTTTCTCTGAAGTCTGTAGCTCTCTGTTGGAGGCTTGCCAGCTGCCCATATTTTAATCTCTGCCTCCATCACATGCCATCTGTCTCCTTCTGTCTCCTGCTACCCTGTGTCCAAATTCTCACTGCTTATAACAGCTACAGTCATCTTGGATGAAGGCTCATGCTGATTCAGCTTGACCTCCCCTTAACTAATAACATCTCCAAAGATCCTAGTTACCATTGAGTTCACGGCTACAGAACTGGGGTTAGGACTTGAGCATGTCCCATGGGAGATGTGAGTCAATCCATAACGATATTGAATGAACTTTGGGTCAAACATATAAAGTGGTCTCATATATGAAAAGACAATTATGCCAGTACTCTTTATAAAATAAGTCATCCTCTCCTGCTGGGGTGGTTTGATGCTCTATGCACCCCAGAAAATCATGTCCCTGAATTTTGTCCATGGCTATGGATGTGAACCCATTGTAAGTGGGACCTTTTGATGAGGTGACTTCAGTTAAGCTGTGGCCCAGCTCAGTCAGGATGGGTCTTAAATCCTATCACTGAAGTCCTTTATAAGTGGAATGAAATTCAGACAGAGGGAGACAAAGCCACGGAGGGAGCAGTCAGAAGCTGAAATTCAGTGGAACCCAGAAGAGAAGGAAGAGACCAGAAGATGCCGCCATGTGCATTGTCTCTTGCCCAGTGATGAGCTAAAGACCAAGGACTGCTGGCAGCCAACCCAGAACTCCACAGTCTTCAGGAGGAAAGCATCACCTTGACAACTTGGTTTGGACTTTTTCCCAGCCTTAAACCATGAGCAAGTAAATTCCCATTGTTTAATCCAACCCATTTCATGGTATTTGCTTGAGCAGCTTAGGAAACTAAGACATCTACTGAACTGAAGTACAACTTTCCTCATACTCTCTGTTTACAAATATACTCAGCATTATTTGTGGACTTTCTTCTTTTCCAGGTTCTAGTTCTCTTGCCCCATGTCCTAAATATAATGATTCCAGTAGCTTTATAGAAATTTGCTGCTCCTTTTTGGATTTGGGGGCTCTTTTCAAGCATTTTTCTGCAATGTAAATTTTAAATTCCTTCACTCTTTCTCCTCACCCTATAGAGGTACACATTGAATTTATGGTTAGAATTACAAAATGAGCATATTAATTTGGGGTATGTTGATATTTTATGAATGTAAGTCTCCCACTAAAGGCCATGGAAGTTGCCTCTGCTTAGTAAATTCTTTTTATAGCTGCTAATAAAACTCAGTATTCTTTCTACTTGCCTGGATGGCCAACTAAACTGGCCATTTACTTCTCTTTTCTGCAAATCCTCTGATAGTATTTTTTAAATGTAATTCTGTTCAATAGACATTTATCAAAAATCTAGAAATTTAATAGCACCTTGGTAGACATACACCTTGATGGAGTAGAGGTCCACTGGAATAAATAATTCCAATAAAATAAAAACATGATGTCACAACATATTATATAATCTACAAGGTTAAACTCTGAATGGATAATTCTGGGAAGGATTTGATAAGAAGGAGAATTTAAGCTGGGCCGTATGTAGCCATGCATAAGGCTACAGTGAAAGGATATGTAAGTAAGTGTGCCATTTTTATTTAATTTATTTTTTTCCTGAACCTCAGAGTTAAAGTTCAGTCTTCTCTGTATTTCATAGTATGTTACTATTATGGTTGATCCAAGGCATCTCCTCTTTGTTCATGAATTTATGTATTTATTCCCATAGGTGCCCTTTCAACCCTCCTTCCATATTACATCATGTGTTGACAAACCATGCCCCATGGGCCAAATTTAGCCCACTGTCTCTTTTTTGTAAATAAAGTTTTACTGGAACACAGTCATGGCCATTCATTTATGGACTGCCTATGGCTGATCTCACACAACCAATGCAAAGTTGACTAGTTGTAACAGGCTGTATGGGCTTCCAAAGTCTAAAATCTTTATTATGTGATTCTTTACAGAAAAAGCTTACCCACCCCTGGATTAGATTGCAAGGAAGCATGGAAACTAGAGATCGTAGTAACCTCTTGTGGAGCAAACATTGCTGTCTGAGCCTGATAATTGAATTCACTCAATTTAGCAGTGCAACCTCATGTCCTTTTCTCATTGACTTCCCACAGTCAGGTGATTTTCATCTGGTTAAACCCAACCCCTGGCAAAATATTAAGCAATTATCAAGGACATATTTGCGTATCTTTACCAGTTGGGAAAACACAAAATAAAAGATCAATCTATTTGTCATAGATTCATGGATTCATGAAAGAAGAAAAAGCATGTATGTGTTAATAATCCTCTATATCTTTTCCAACATATAACACATCTTCATTCCATTTTTAGTGACCTCAAAACAAAGGTATTCTTTTCCCCTCTCTTCTTCCCAAACATGAAACTTTTAAAGACAGATCTGGATTTCTATTTCTGCTCCAGCAATAGATGTATGACCTTCACAAATTGAATGACCTTGAAAAGCCACTGCTCACTAATTTGAAAAAGAGGCATAAACAGCCCTTACCTCACAAGGTTATTCCAAGAATTAGAGCACAGACAGTGATGAGCACAGGGTCCGGAACAGATAGAATGATAGAAAATTCTGTCTTTCTCTCAGCCTCACCAAGAGTAAATCTAGTGTTTTCCTCCAGAGCTGAGAGAGGAGGTCCTAGTCTACTTGATGGAGATCAGTTATATTGTTTTCCCAATAACAAGTAGGCGTAATCGCTGTCTGGGAAATTAAAGGCTATCCTCTTTGGGACAGCATTTGTTTTCGGCAGATTAAATGACTATCTTTATTCAGACAACACAGAATCAGCATATGAAGTACATTACTGAGCAGGCTGGAGAAAGCTGCCCAGAGCGACTGAATTTAGAAAATAAATGTTGAAAATTAATCATGTTTCTCTTGAAGGCCAATTCAAGGGTAATAAACTTTCAAGCTGCAGGACTCAAACTGATTATTAGGGAACCAATGAGCCATCATTTTGCCAGAAGCAGAGTCCAAGGCTACGTCTTCACCACTGTTTAAGCATCAGTTTGTCACTGACAGAAATAGGAGCCGATAGAATGATGCAGAAATGAAGTACATCAGAGCAAGTCCAGCTTCCCCAATTGGTTTTTCATTTTGGTCTTGTCCTTGGGTGAGGTCCGTGAAATGTGAATTTTCCTTGGATTGAGAAGCAAACTCTAGATTTAAACAAAATTTAGAGTGATAGCCCTTTGTGAACTATAGGTCTGATGAACACAGTTTAGATGAAACAGCTCCCTGGAAACATTGATTTCTTTTGGTGCAGTCCTCCCAAATTATTTAGCAGTTGGCAGCACAGTAGTAAATGCATTTGTATTTAATCATTTACAAGGCAGGTGATTTTATAAGTGAAATTGATTATAATATATGTAAAAGAATAATTTAGCATACAAAATGTTCTCTCATTTTTCTTTTTATACAGTTTGTCATATCATAACACAAAATTTGCCATTTTAACCATTTTTAAGTGTACAAATCAGTGGCATTTAATTACATTCCCAAATTTGTGCAAACATTACCATGATCCATTGTCAAAAGTTTTTCAACAGCCCAAACAGAAACTCTGTAACATTAAGCCTTAATTCCCCTTCCCCATAACTCCTATCTCTGGTAGCCTCTAATCTACTTTCTGTCTCCATGGATTTGCTTATTCTAAAAATTTCATTTATGTGGAATCATACAATATTTGTTCTTTCGTGTCTGGCTTTTTTCACTTAACATATAAGTTTTCAAGTTTCATCCACATTGTAGCATGTATCAGAAATTCATTCATTTTTATGGCTCAATAATATTCCATTGTATGGTAGACCATATTTTGTTTATCCATCCATCAACTGACGGATTCTTGGGTTTTTTCTACCTTTGGGCTATTGTGATCTGACAACTTTCTTAATCTGTAGAAAATATTATTGTGCCATACATGTATAAAATAGATGACACTATTAAAATTCAGTTCAGGCTTCATTTTGTTTTCCTTGGAAAAATTACATCAAGGAAATTCATATAATCTGTCCTCTTGCAATCAAACATAAGCAGATACTGAATTGGCTTTTCAAAATAAATTTTGTAGTCTCAAAATTTATACCTTTTAAGACAACTATAAAGGTTTAATGTAATCAAAGAATAAGAACTTTTAAAACCTCAGGCATTTGACTCCCAGGGGTGTAAATCTCCCTGGCAACACAAGATATGACTCCCGAGAATGACTCTGGACCTGACATCATGGAATTGAGAGCATCTTCTTGACCAAAATGGGGATGTGAAATGAAACGATTTAAGTTTCAGTGGCTGAGAGTTTTCAAATGGAGTTGAGAGGTCACTCTGGTGGGCATTCTTATGCACTAAATAGATAACCCTTTTTAGGTTTTAATGCACTGGAATTGCTAGAAGTAAATACCTGAAACTATAAAACTCTAACCCATTAGCCTTGAATCTTGAAGACGAATGTATAACAATGTAGCTTACAAGGGGTGACAGTGTGATTGTGAAAACCTTGTGGATTGCACTCCCTTTATCCAGTGTATGGATGGATGAGTAGAAAATGGGGACAAAACCTAAATGAAAAATAGGGTGGGGGGGATGATTTGGGTATTCTTTTTTACTTTTATTTTTTATTCTTATTTTTATTCTTTCTGGTGTAAGGAAAATGTTCAAAAATAGATTAGGATGATGAATGCACAACTAAATGATGGTACTGTGAATAGTTGATTGTACACCATGGATGATTGTATGGTATGTGAATATATCTCAATAAAACCAAATTTAATTATTAAGGGGAAAAAAAAAAACCTCAGGCATTAGAAAGTCAGCTTACCGAAGGTGGGGTTTTATCTCATTCCGTTTGTGTTTCTGATAGCATCCTCAATGGGTCCACTCTCTACTGGTCATTTAATTAATTGAGTGATATTAAAAAATCAACTTGGTAAAAAGCAAGGAGTAAATTATTTTCAAAAGCAGAAGGCTTCTTGTATGCTTTAAGTGATGTAAACAACATTTTGATTTACATCAATTTAAAGAAAGAGTTTTCCATCATTCAACTTGTTATATGGTTCTGGATATGAATATATAAATACAAAAGTATGGATATACCTATTAAACATTTATATACATTATATATATGAATATTTATACACACATAAATATACTTATACTGACTTTTTTATATGTGTTCATCTGAGGAATGATTTTCTCTGAAGTTTTAACCAGAAAACAAGTAGCAACAAATAACCACAAAGGAAGAGTAGGCTTGGCTTTAGAGACCACAGAAAACAAGAGGAAAAAGATGCTCAAATTCCTTAATTTGCTGACCATGGGCACCTTTTATAAAGAGTAATAATAATTTTCCCCACCCTCTGCATTTCATAGTGAGATCCACCATCCTAGGTCCTTTGGCAGCACATCTCCCCCCTGCAATGCCAAGGAATGCTGACAATTGTGATATTCATTAAATTGCACCATGCCAGATGATTTTCAAAGTGCTTTCCCATGCCCTACTTCTAATCTCTTCAGCAATGTGGGACATCACAGAACTTGTGTCAGATTGCAGTTATTAGGTGTTGGAGACAAGACTCAAACCCAATATCTGACTCTAAGGACCCCATATTCTCATTGTATTAGACTTGCCATCTTGATAAATTTGCAATCATTAATTAACATCACAGAATCTGAAAACATCTATTTAAAAAAAAAATTCTTTACACTGGGTTTCCTTTTATCTTACCAATACTCTGTGTCTAGGGTTAGAGAAGACACTATAAGATGTTCTTTGGCTTTCTTGCTCACGGAAACATCCCTGATTTCCATTCAACCTTGCTAAAATTTGCCTGTCTGTGGCTGGTTTCTTCTGCTTAATTCTTGCCCTCACCTTACACCGAGGGAAAAAGCTACATCTACTGGGAAGGAGGTCACTTTTCCCAATTACACAAGAAAACAGGGAAGAGAGTGTCGCTAACTAAAGAAGACATCACAGTACTCCATCTCTCAGCTTGGGAAGCAAACTTTGCAAGGAAACCCAAAGAACCAGCATGGAAATTAAAAACAATTTTGGTTTACTATACAATTGCACTGCATTTTTTTAAATTCAATTTTATTGAGATATATTCACATACCATACAATCATCCAAAGTGTACAATCAATTGTTCACTGTACCATCATATAATTGTGCATTCATCACCCCAAACTATTTTTTGAACATTTTCCTTGTACCAGAAAAAGTGAAAATAAGAATTTAAAAAAAAGTAAAAAAAACCACCCAAATCAACCCCCCCATCTAATTTTTCATTTAGTTTTTGTCCCCATTTTTCTACTCATCCATCCATGCACTGGATAAGGGGAGTGCAATCCACACAGTTTTCACAATCACACTGTCACCCCTTGTAAGCTACATTGCTATGCAATGGTGTTGAACAGTCAAGGCTACTGGGTTGGAGTTTGATAGTTTCAGGTATTTATTTCTGTCCATTCAAATGCATTAAAACCTAAAAAGTGTTATCTATATAGTGCATAAGAGTGTTCACCAGAGTGACCTCTCGACTCCATTTGGAATCTCTCAACCACTGAAGCTATTTCATCTCATTTTGCATCCCCCTTTTGGTCAAGACGATACTCTCAGTCCCACAATGCCGGGTCAAGATTCATCCCTGGGAGTCATATCCTGCATTGCCAGGGAGATTTACACCCCTGGGAGTCAGGTCCCACATAGGGGGGAGGGCAGAATTGCACTGCATTTTGAGTAAATCAAGAAGGGAAGTAAAGCAAAGCAGAGATTCTTCTATAACAAGCATCTGCCAACAGGCAAAAGGGAAAGGCCCTATTTTATTATTTACTGCATCTCCAACTGATTTAAACCCTGCCCCTCTGTCTCTTACAGAAATATCCTTGAAGAGAAAAATTCCCTTCAGCAATTATTGATTAAATTTTATGGGGTATATTTGGCTAATGATTTGGAACCAAGCTGGATTTAGATCTTTGTTATGTAGCAGTGACGTATAAATACATACAATTATAAATCAAAGCACAAAAACAATGGGAAGGCAACAAAATACATATTTATTAAATATTTGGTAAAACATAATATCCAACTTTGGATAAGGATATGCTGAGATTGAGTACTACTAATACTTAAAAAAAAAATCACCCTCATGCAGTGATATTATCAACTATTTAGTGTGAACTAGACTATGCTAAGTATCTAGTATATATTCTCTTAATTTAATCCTCAGAGCACCACCATGAGGCAAGCTTTATCTTGATCTTACAGATAGCTTAACTCACTTGTGCTTATTTCAATAAATGTCACTAAGGTACTTGAACAAGATCTTAGAACTGTGGTCTGAAGTTTAGGGAAAAATATATGTTAATATCTAGGTGAAGAGGGTGGTCAGGAAGAAGAAATGATCTTTGGAAGAGGGAACTAGGTGGGATCCTTTCTTGAACTTCCTGGAGCAGAGGCTTTTTGGAAAGCAAAAAGATATTTGTAGAGAGACAAGGGTACATGCACCCAACCCCCAACACCACCCAGGGCTATAGCTGAGCGAACTGGGCTGAGCATTAATGAGATACCACTGAATGCAGTAGCCAGGAAGTCACCGGGGACCTTGGAGAAAGCAGATTTCAGAGCATCTTGGTGCCAGAGTAAAATTTAAGTGGATAGAAGGGTAAGAGAATGAAGCAGTCAATGTAGCTTTCACTCTTCAGCACTTGTTCATGAAGACCTGGAGAAAAAAAAAAAATGGGAGCTTGACTCTAAAGAAGCTACGAGGGAAGAATTCTAGCATGGGTGGGATGGCAGAATTTGGAGTTTGTGTGTGAAAGCAGGTTGGGTTATGAATGTAGGAGGTAGTGGCAGATACATCAAGATACACAGGGAAGTGGGAAAATGGGAGATCAAGGGACATGGCAAAGAGAAAGTCCTCAGGCAGGAGTGGAGTTTAGTCCTCTTAATCAGGAAAGAAAAAATCCATCATGGCAGTCAACGATGAAGGTAAATTTGGGGGATGGAGGGAGGGGAAGGAAATCCCTTCCTAGCTCTGGGTTTCCTAATTCCTAGAGAACAAAGACGAGAGTCTGTCTATGGAGAATAAGCAGATCTGGGTTGGAGGTTGAAAGAAAGTTACGATTTCCAAACGAATCAGGAAAGGGAACCAACAAAAGCTCAAACTCGTGATGGTGTAGTTCTCTCTGACCACAGGGGTTCAAATCAATCAGATAGAGAGAGAAGCAGGACAATGGGGAAGATATACAATGCAATTTAGCATACAATGTAGGGATTACAGACACCAGATCACAAACTTGAGTTTCTGCTGGCCAATCTGGTGTCCAACATTGAGGAGAGGAGAGGGAGATGAAAGGAGGAGAAACTAGAGGTTGCCAAATTATTTTAGGATTAAGGCAAAATTAATGGATTGACAACTGAAGAAAATTTAGATTTTCTAGGATTCCTTTACAACTGTTCACACCCACACAATACTACTTGGCATGTTCAGTGGATACATGCCATGTAATAAACTGACAATAATCCTGTGTAATTATTGAAATTACTCCTTAACAAGTAAAAAACTACCACTATTGTGGACCCGTATTAAAATAAAATAAAAGATTGGTTTTTTAAATCTTTTAATCATTTATACCTTACATCCTGACTGTCAGGGAGTGGAATCTATTTCTACTCTAACTTCTTTCCCTTCATCACTTCAAAACTGTGTCTCCCTCGCCATCACCCCAGGGGAAAAAGAAATCCTTATTCCATTTTAATTTCAGTAATTCTGCCCTGGTGTTGCCTTCTCTTGTCTTCCACCGAGCCCCTAACATGTACATTCTCTTCCCAGCTTATCAAGGATCTTTTAAACAGTGAGGATTGAAACACTGGTCTTCAAAGCTGTGGGGCAATCCCTCCAGCTGGAGTGGGGTTCACATTACAACAGGGGGAACTCAGAAAAACAAATACATAGGGCAGACTTCAGAGGTTCATAAAATCTTGGGAGGAAAAATAAATGTTGGGTTTAGAGAGAGTATAAAGGAGTGCAAAGCCTTTTGGTAGGGAAGTCAGGGAACGTTACACTGATATACTGTCTTTTGAGTCAAGACCTGCAGGAAATGAGAGATTAAACACACTATGTAGCTAATTGTGGTAAGAGTGTTCCCTGAAGAGGCAATTGGCAAGTTCAAGAGTTTTGAGAACAAAGCATTCTTGCTATGTCTAAGGAGAATCAAGAAGGCTGGAGGAGAGGGAAGGAGCAAAAGATGGGTAGGGCATTAAGTCAATAAACTACATGGGAACTGGAAATTTAAACCTATATAGGATGCTAAGGACATTGAGGACTTTTATTCTGAGTGAGGTGCAAAGCAATTGGGAGGCTTTATGAACAGAAAGACGACGTGATCTAATATAATTTTAAAGGATCATTGTAGGAGAAATGGTGAGAGAAGAGGACATAGGCAAGGAACCCACTTAGGAACTTCTTTTCATAATCATAATCTAAGCAAGGGGTAGGGTGATGGGGACAGGCAATGGGGTAGCAGCCCAGATGTAGCTCAGTGGGGGTTAAAAGTGAAATGTACAGCCACCCACATTTGCTGATGTAGCAGTGGTCTTTAGTCACCAAAGCTCTAGTCTTTTGCCACAATCTAGCTCAATCCTCTCCCCTGCCAGTAATTCTCAGATGCTTCACCACCCTTGTATCGGACAATGCCCCAGCTTGACCTTGTTGTGCCAAGAAAGTTCACTGTCTTTCAGATTTTTGCTACAAATATTCTCCAGCCACTGCCCCCAAATCTTTCTGAGTATGTGTTTTATCTCTGCTTCTACTATATTTCTACCTTTTCAAGAATGTTAGTTTTGTGAGTCCAGTAACCGTTATCCCCTTATGTTCGATTCACCTCCTTGTCCAACCCAGAATTCAGTGGCCATACTTTCCTGAAATTGTTGACACACTCCTTTCTCTCTCCAGAGTCCATCTTAGCCAAATGCCAGCCCTGGTTGAAGCCAGCTCCTCATCTTTGCTTCTTGAAGACAAACAGCAAGCAAAATCAAAGTCTCAGCAATAGGTCTCAAAGACACCCAAATGCCCTGTCAGTTCTGCTACTTTGCTCTCAGCTACATCTCCTCAACTCAAAGACACAGCTGGGCTCCACTTGTATTTCTCCTCCATTTGCTGCTGCCAAGACACTCTTTTTCCTTCAATAACTCAGGGCAATCCTACAATCCAGCTCATTTGTGTACCATCTCTTTGCAATCACTGACTTCCATGGCCTGAAGTCCATTGTCTCTCTGGAATTCTTGTTTCTTATATATTGTCCAATTTTTTTTAGTTTTTTTTTCTTCTGGTGGCTCTGGCGTCGGGATTATTAATTTACTCCTTCTTGGTCAGAAGCAGAATTCCACATACTAAGTTTTATTTTATACTTGTTTTCTGTTGTTTGAGGAAATTGCACCAGGACCTGTTAACATACAATCTTCTCATGGTCTCATTGTGATATTATGTGGAAGTGTGTGCAGAGGAAGATTATCAAATATAATGATAAACTTCAGGTTTTTATAGGACAAACTATTCCTTGCTTCTTATTTTGCATCTTAATCAATAAAAAGTAAAGTCCCAAATAATGAACTTGTCACCATTATTATCCAAAATTTTATAAATATACAAGAAAATGAAAATATATTTTACCTTCTCCAAGCATTTTTCATCAGCAGCCCTATTTGTTTTATATTATTATTTGCAATATGCTTTTATTAATTTGGAGCAGAAATAATGCCTGAGGCAGAGGATATGCATATATATCCCCCAAAATATTTGTTCCACAAGGAATATACTATGGCAATGGAAATAAGCAAGGACAATTTCTGGGAACCTGATGGAAATGTTAATTACAAGGATGAGAAATCATTGGTCTTTGATTTTATTTTTGATTCCTACATACAAATTACACACAAAAACTCACCAAAGCAAGACCATATCAAAGAAAATAAGAATGGGATATATACGGTGAATTTTGCTGGTGTTTTCAAAACCTCATTGATATCTTTAGGATGAAGGACAAAATCTACTGAACATATAGGGATGCTATAGAGACAGACAAACTCAGCAGGATTTGTGAAACCATGTGACAAGAGAATTGATTTTCTGTCTTCCAATGTATGGTCAATCTTTTTGACATCTGATTTTAGCTTTTCCCCCTCACATTAAAGCTGTTGGTAGCTCCTTGATAAGCTCTTGTCATCTCTTTCTGAATTTTTGCTCTATGTTACATACATTGAAGTACATGTTTCTCAGAACCTAACTCAAAATTAGCACCCCATAATAGTAGCTAATATTGTATGTCAACCTTCTCCATCCCTGACATCCCCCTGCTCATTGCCTTATACTGAGATAAAATGTTCAAGAAATCATGATCCATCATTCCAGATAAATATAGGTCAATTAAACAGGTAGAAATCATAATTGCTTTTTCTCCCAATACACATAAAACTTGATGCATTACCATTTTAAGCTTCCTTGAATATATACCTCTCTGGTTTCTTTGTTTTTTAATATCATGGCATGATTCAAATTATTTTCATTTTTTACTCTCCTCATATTCTTAGGATGAATGGGAAACAATCATAATATGCTTTAAGCACCCCAAGAAATCCCTGTGTATCGTCTTGCTTTCATCCAGACACTTGTCAATTCAACTTTTTATGTTTAAAGTTAGGTGAATTGTGAAGTAGCAACAATAGTATTCTAATTTCATCAAATTATGAACCACCAAGGCATTTGTCAGCATTCATGTCACCTGCCAGGTATAAGTGGGCATAGAGACATTGGATGAGTGCTGCAAGATTGCTCAGTCTAGCAAATGAGCTAACTTAGCAAGTCGTCCTTGCTTCAGTCTATTTAGCAAACGTTGTAAAGCAAATGGGTTTTGTAGTAAAGGCGAAAATGGACATGTTTTACTCTTAACATAATGTAAAACCTATTATCCAAAGAAAGGAAGAAGGCAATGGTTTGCATTATGTACAGCAGGATGCTTGGTCAGCTTATTCCAATGTGAATGTGAATAATGGATTTTTTAAGATGAAGCAAATTTCAATAGCTCACACCAGCAATATTCTGTAGTATATGATCAGTGTCCTTCATTTTGATGGTGAAATTAAAGACACAAAGCTTAGACATGCACCTTTAATTTTGCTAGCTTTACTCTTAGACTGCTGGGTCTATACACAAAATAAACTTTACAAGTTGAAGATGTCAATGACCAGATTGGTTTTATGGCTAATGCAATTATTTCAATAATTAATATTCAATTTTAATGTCAATCATCTACATAGATGGTTAAAAATAGATTTAGCTGCAGTATCTGGGCGTGGGAATAAGCTCAAGAAATAGACCCTCAAGTCAACGGCATAGAATTGGAAGGTCATGGGGGAAGAGAGAAGATGGCAAGAAGGAGTTGTCTCCATGAAGACTCTCTTGATTCCTGGGAATCTCCTCCTTGCGTTTCTGGATAACTTTCCTGAGACAACCACAGACCAGGATGAAGTCCTTTCAGCAGGAATAGGGTGGAATGGGGAGGGAAAGACAGTTGATGGTAGTGGTGGTTTTAAACATTGGCCGCCTTTTAAATCCTTACTGTTGGGTTCCATGAATGCGGCCAATGTTGGGGATATCCCTGGCCTCTGTGTCATTGTTACATCATGGACAAGTGGTACCCAGCAGTCAGATGGTCAGCGTCGCCCCTGCCCCTGGTCAAGCCCATGCCACTCACAGTGTTGAAGACAGGTGAAAAAACTCTTCATGAGACTGTCTTCAGGACCCTCAGACGCTGGCTTCCAGCCCCTGGAAAGGACTCCAACACAGTGTGGCACTGTGTGGAAGTGAGACGAAGCCACCAGCTTACCACTTTCCTTCCAAATCCACTTTTATAATGAAAATAAAATGCAATAAAAAAACATTGTATGGAGCTTTTTGGATTACAAAAATGCTTCTTCCTCATTCATTTCTCATTTGGGGAAGTCAAGATTCAGTCGTACTGGTAGCGTTGTTCAAAGAGAATCAACTGTAGAGTTGTTCAAGTAGAATCATGTAAGAGAACAAAATAACACTGAATCCATGGGGAAGGGAGCTGTGCCGGTTTGAATGTATTATGCCCATCAAACACCATTATCTTTGACTTAATCTTGTGTGGGCAGATGTATCAGTGTTGATTAGATTGTAATTCTTTGAGTGTTTCCATGGAGATGCACCCCACCCAACTGTGGGTGATGACTCTGATTGGATAATTTCCATGGAGGTGTGGCCCCACCCATTCAGGGTGGGCCTTGATCAGTGGAGCCATATAAATGAGCTGACAAACAGAAGGAACTCAGTGCAGCTGTGAGTGACATTTTGAAGAGGAGCTACAGCCAAGAGGGACACTTTGAAGAAAGCACAGGAGCTGCAGATGACAGACATTTGAAGATGGCCGTTAAAAGCAGACTCTTGCTCCAGAGAAGCTGAGAGAGGACAAATACCCAAAGTGCAACTAAGAGTGACATTTTTTGAGGAACTGCAGCCTAGAGAGGAACGTCCTGGGAGAAAGCCATTTTGAAACCAGAACTTTGGAGCAGATGCCAGCCACGTGCCTTCCCAGCTAACAGAGGTTTTCCGGACACCACTGGCCATCCTCCAGTGAAGGTACCCGATTGTTGATGACTTACCTTGGAGACTTTATGGCCTTAAGACTGTAACTGTGTAACCAAATAAACCCCCTTTATAAAAGCCAGTCCATTTCTGGTGTTTTGCATTCCAGGAGTATTGGCAAACTAGAACAGGAGTCACTGGTTAATGGGTACAGGCTTTCTGTTTGAGGAGATTACAAAGTTGGGGTAATGGATGTTGGCAATGGTGGCATGATAATGCAAACATAGTTAATCTCACTGAATTGTACACTTGAAAGTGGTTAAGATGGGAAATTTTGAGTTGTGTATATAAAAAGTTTTTTAGAAACTCATCTAGAGCCAAACATGATAATGTTGGTCATTTACTTCTACTTTATTCTAGTGGACTTAATATAATTCGGATATATATATACACACACACATACACACGCATATATATACCTGTGTGTGTGTATATATATATAAAACACACACACATATAACTATACAAAGGAATATCAGATAAAATAAAGAAAGCAATGATAAATGGCAATTACCAAAACATAATTATGAACATGCAATAGAAATTTTTAAATGAGCACGTTTATCAACCAATTAGTTTCACTGTAAAACAATTTATTTTTGTGTTGAAGCTGACATCATCAATTCTTAAATGTAGCAAAATTTTTTAACATGTTGACAGGAACATGCAATATTTGGATTTTTCCTGTAACTGATATTTTATTTCATAAAGAACAATACTGTATTTATAAAAAATCAACTGGATATTGGGATGAATTAGAAATATGTTTTCAAGACACTCTACAATAGCGAATATCAATGATCACTGCACATATCCATGGAAAATTCCAATGGCTGGGCTACGTCACAGGAAAGTGTTGATAATTAATGCAAACCAGATGGGGATGTGATTTGGAACATCATTGGTCAAAGCCATGGGGCAGAAGTCTTTTTTTTTGGTTTTTTTGTTTGTTTGTTTTTGTTTTTTGTTTTTTCTTTTTTTTTTTTTAATCTTCATTTTATTGAGATATATTCACATACCACGCAGTCATACAAAACAAATCGTACTTTCGATTGTTTACAGTACCATTACATAGTGGTACATTCATCACCCAAATCAATCCCTGACACCTTCATTAGCACACACACAAAAATAACAAGAATAATAATTAGAGTGAAAAAGAGCAATTGAAGTAAAAAAGAACACTGGGCACCTTTGTCTGTTTGTTTCCTTCCCCTATTTTTCTACTCATCCATCCATAAACTAGACAAAGTGGAGTGTGGTCCTTCTGGCTTTCCCAATCCCATTGTCACCCCTCATAAGCTACATTTTTATACAACTGTCTTCGAGATTCATGGGTTCTGGGTTGTAGTTTGATAGTTTCAGGTATCCACCACCAGCTACCCCAATTCTTTAGAACCTAAAAAGGGTTGTCTAAAGTGTGCATAAGAGTGCCCACCAGAGTGACCTCTTGGCTCCTTTTGGATTCTCTCTGCCACTGAAGCTTATTTCATTTCCTTTCACATCCCCCTTTTGGTCAAGAAGATGTTCTCCGTCCCACGATGCCAGGTCTACATTCCTCCCCGGGATTCATATTCCACGTTGCCAGGGAGATTCACTCCCCTGGGTGTCTGATCCCACGTAGGGGGGAGGGCAGTGATTTCACCTTTCACGTTGGCTTAGCTAGAGAGACAGGGCCACATCTGAGCAACAAAGAGGCATTCGGGAGGAGGCTCTTAGGCACAACCATAGGGAGGCCTAGCCTCTCCTTTGCAGCAACCGTCTTCCCAAGGGTAAAACCTATGGTAGAGGGCTCAACCCATCAAACCACCAGTCCCCTATGTCTGTGGTCATGTTAGCAACCATGGAGGTGGGGTAGGCGAATACCCCTGCATTCTCCACAGGCTCCTCAAGGGGGCACTACATCTTTTTTTTTCCTTGTTTTTCTTTTTTTTTTTTTTTAACTTTCCCTTCTTTTTTAAATCAACTGTATGAAAAAAAAAGTTAAAAAGAAAACAAACATACAATAAAAGAACATTTCAAAGAGACCATAACAAGGGAGTAAGAAAAAGACAACTAACCTAAGATAACTGCTTAACTTCCAACATGTTCCTACTTTACCCCAAGAAAGTTACCTAATATAGCAACATTTCTGTGAACTTGCTCCTACTATATCCATCAGAAATTAACAGACCATAGTCATTCCTGGGCATCCCCAGAACATTAAATAGCTTATCTGTTCTTCTCGGATTATTGTTCCCCCTTCCTTAATTGCTCTCTATTGCTAGTTCCCCTACATTCTACATTATAAGCCATTTGTTTTACATTTTTCAAAGTTCACATTAGTGGTAGCATATAATATTTCTCTTTTTGTGCCTGGCTTATTTCGCTCAGCATTATGTCTTCAAGGTTCATCCATGTTGTCATATGTTTCACCAGATCGTTCCTTCTTACTGCCGCGTAGTATTCCATCGTGTGTATATACCACATTTTATTTATCCACTCATCTGTTGAAGGACATTTGGGTTGTTTCCATCTCTTGGCAATTGTGAATAATGCTGCTATGAACATTGGCGTGCAGATATCTGTTCGTGTCACTGCTTTCCGATCTTCCGGGTATATACCGAGAAGTGCCATCGCTGGATCGAATGGTAACTCTATATCTAGTTTTCTAAGGAACTGCCAGACTGACTTCCAGAGTGGCTGAACCATTATACAGTCCCACCAACAGTGAATAAGAGTTCCAATTTCTCCACATCCCCTCCAGCATTTGTAGTTTCCTGTTTGTTTAATGGCAGCCATTCTAACCGGTGTTAGATGGTATCTCATTGTGGTCTTAATTTGCATCTCTCTAATAGCTAGTGAAGCTGAACATTTTTTCATGTGTTTCTTGGCCATTTGTATTTCCTCTTCAGAGAACTGTCTTTTCATATCTTTTGCCCATTTTATAATTGGGCCGACTGTACTATTGTCATTGAGTTGTAGGATTTCTTTATATATGCAAGATATCAGTCTTTTGTCAGATACATGGTTTCCAAAAATTTTTTCCCATTGAGTTGGCTGCCTCTTTACCTTTTCGAGAAATTCCTTTGAGGTGCAGAAACTTCTAAGCTTGAGGAGTTCCCATTTATCTATTTTCTCTTTTGTTGCTTGTGCTTTGGGTGTAAAGTCTAGGAAGTGGCCGCCTAATACAAGGTCTTGAAGATGTTTTCCTACATTATCTTCTAGGAGTTTTATGGTACTTTCTTTTATATTGAGATCTTTGGTCCATTTTGAGTTAATTTTTGTGTAGGGGGTGAGGTAGGGGTCCTCTTTCATTCTTTTGGATATGGATATCCAACTCTCCCAGCCCCATTTGTTGAAAAGACCATTATGACTCAGTTCAGTGACTTTGGGGGCCTTATCAAAGATCAGTCGGGCATAGATCTGAGGGTCTGTCTCCGAATTCTCAATTCGATTCCATTGATCTATATGTCTATCTTTGTGCCAGTACCATGCTGTTTTGGCAACTGTGGCTTTATAATAAGCTTCAAAGTCAGGGAGTGTAAGTCCTCCCACTTCGTTTTTCTTTTTTAGAGTGTCTTTAGCAATTCGAGGCATCTTCCCTTTCCAAATAAATTTAATAACTAGCTTTTCCAAGTCTGCAAAGTAGGTTGTTGGAATTTTGATTGGGATTGCATTGAATCTGTAGATGAGTTTGGGTAGAATTGACATCTTAATGACATTTAGTCTTCCTATCCATGAACATGGAATATTTTTCCATCTTTTAAGGTCCCCTTCTATTTCTTTTAGTAGAGTTATGTAGTTTTCTTTGTACAGGTCTTTTACATCTTTGGTTAAGTTTATTCCTAGGTACTTGATTTTTTTAGTTGCTATTGAAAATGGTATCTTTTTCTTGAGTGTCTCTTCAGTTTGTTCATTTCTAGCATATAGAAACATTACTGACTTATGTGCATTAACCTTGTATCCCGCTACTTTGCTAAATTTGTTTATTAGCTCTAGTAGCTGTATCGTCGATTTCTCAGGGTTTTCTAGATATAAGATCATATCGTCTGCAAACAATGACAGTTTTACTTCTTCTTTTCCAATTTGGATGCCTTTTATTTCTTTGTCTTGCCGGATTGCCCTGGCTAGCACTTCCAGCACAATGTTGAATAACAGTGGTGATAGCGGGCATCCTTGTCTTGTTCCTGATCTTAGAGGGAAGGCTTTCAGTCTCTCACCATTGAGTACTATGCTGGCTGTGGGTTTTTCATATATGCTCTTTATCATGTTGAGGAAGTTTCCTTCAATTCCTACCTTTTGAAGTGTTTTTATCAAAAAGGGATGTTGGATTTTGTCAAATGCTTTTTCAGCATCTATTGAGATGATCAATTGATTTTTCCCTTTTGACTTGTTAATGTGTTGTAATACATTGATTGATTTTCTTATGTTGAACCATCCTTGCATGCCTGGAATGAACCCCACTTGGTCATGGTGTATGATTTTTTTAATGTGTCTTTGGATTCGATTTGCAAGTATTTTGTTGAGGATTTTTGCATCTATATTCATTAGGGAGAGTGGCCAGTAGTTTTCCTTTTTTTGTAGCATCTTTGCCTGGTTTTGGTATTAGATTGATGATAGCTTCATAAAATGAGTTAGGTAGTGTTCCATTTTCTTCAATGTTTTGAAAGAGTTTGAGTAAGATTGGTGTCAGTTCTTTCTGGAAAGTTTGGTAGAATTCCCCTGTGAAGCCATCTGGCCCTGGGCATTTATTTGTGGGAAGATTTTTGATGACTGATTGGATCTCTTTGCTTGTGATGGGTTGGTTGAGGTCTTCTATTTCTTCTCTGGTCAGTCTAGGTTGTTCATATGTTTCCAGGAAATTGTCCATTTCCTCTACATTATCCAGTTTGTTGCCATACAGGATCTGCAGTTATGTCACCTTTTTCATTCATTATTTTGTTTATATGGGTCTTCTCTCTTTTTGATTTTGTCAGTCTAGCTAGGGGCTTGTCAATCTTGTTGATCTTCTCAAAGAACCAACTTTTGGTGATATTTATCCTCTCTATTGTTTTTTTGTTCTCTATGTCATTTATTTCTGCTTTAATCCTTGTTATTTCTTTTCTTGTACTTGGTTTAGGATTGGTTTGCTGTTCATTTTCTAGCTTCTTCAGTTGATCCATTAGTTCTTTGATTTTGGCTCTTTCTTCCTTTTTAATATATGCGTTTAGTGCTATAAATTTCGCCCTGAGCACTGCTTTTGCTGCATCCCATAGGTTTTGGTATGTTGTGTTCTCATTTTCATTCGTCTCTATATATTTAGCAATTTCTCTTGCTATTTCTTCTTTAACCCACTGATTGTTTAGGAGTGTGTTGTTTAACCTCCAGGTATTTGTGAATTTTCTAAGTCTCTGATGGTTATTGACTTCTAATTGTATTCCATTGTGGTCAGAGAATGTGCTTTGAATAATTTCAATCTTTTTAAATTTATTGAGGCTTGTTTTATGTCCCAGCATATGATCTATTCTGGAGAAAGTTCCATGAGCACTAGAAAAGTATGTGTATCCTGGTGATTTGGGATGTAATGTCCTGTATATGTCTGTTAAATCTAATTCATTTATCAGATTGTTTAGGTTTTCAATTTCCTTATTGGTCTTCTGTCTGGTTGATCTATCTATAGGAGAGAGTGATGTGCTGAAGTCTCCCACAATTATTGTGGAAACATCAATTGCTTCCTTTAGTTTTGCCAGTGTTTCTCTCATGTATTTTGTGGCACCTTGATTGGGTGCATAGACATTTATGATTGTTATTTCTTCTTGCTGAATTGCCCCTTTTATTAGTATGTAGTGGCCTTCTTTGTCTCTCAAAACATCCCTGCATTTGAAGTCTATTTTATCTGAGGTTAATATTGCTACACCTGCTTTCTTTTGGCTGTAGGTTGCATGAAATATTTTTTTCCATCCTTTCACTTTCAGTTTCTTTGTGTCCCTGTGTCTAAGATGAGTCTCTTGTATGCAACATATTGATGGCTCATTTTTTTTGATCCATTCTGCGAATCTATATCTTTTAATTGGGGAGTTTAATCCATTTACATTCAACGTTGTAACGGTGAAGGCATTTCGTGAATCAGCCATCTTATCCTTTGGTTTATGTTTGTCATATTTTTCCCCTCTCTCTATTAATATCCTTTATTGTACCCATACCGAATCTCTTTAGTACTGAACCTTTCTCCAAGTCTCTCTGTCCTTTCTTTGTTTCTCTGTCTGTAGGGCTCCCTTTAGTATCTCCAGTAGGGCAGGTCTCTTGTTAGCAAATTCTCTCAGCATTTGTTTGTCTGTGAAAAATTTAAGCTCTCCCTCAAATTTGAAGGAGAGCTTTGCTGGATAAAGTATTCTTGGCTGGAAATTTTTCTCACTCAGAATTTTAAATATATCGTGCCACTGCCTTCTTGCCTCCATGGTGGCTGCTGAGTAGTCACTACTTAGTCTTATGCTGTTTCCTTTGTATGTGGTGAATTGCTTTTCTCTTGCTGCTTTCAGAACTTGCTCCTTCTCTTCTGTGTTTGATAGTGTGATCAGTATATGTCTCGGAGTGGGTTTATTTGGATTTATTCAATTTGGGGTTCACTGAGCATTTATGATTTGTGTATTTATGTTGTTTAGAAGATTTGGGAAGTTTTCCCCAACAATTTCTTTGAATACTCTTCCTAGACCTTTACCCTTTTCTTCCCCTTCTGGGACACCAATGAGTCTTATATTTGGACGTTTCATATTATCTATCATATCCCTGAGGTCCATTTCGATTTTTTCAATTTTTTTCCCCATTCTTTCTTTTATGCTTTCATTTTCCATTCTGTCATCTTCGAGGTCACTGATTCGTTGTTCAACTTCCTCTAGTCTTGTACTATGAGTGTCCAGAATCTTTTTAATTTGGTCAACAGTTTCTTTAATTTCCATAAGATCATCCATTTTTTTATTTAGTCTTGCAATGTCTTCTTTATGCTCTTCTAGGGTCTTCTTGATTTCCTTTGTCTCCCGTACTATGGTCTCATTGTTCATCTTTAGTTCTTTGAGTAGCTGCTCTAGGTGCTGTGTCTCTTCTGATCTTTTGATTTGGGTGCTTGGGCTTGGGTTATCCATATCGTCTGGTTTTTTCATATGCTTTATAATTTTTTGTTGTTTTTGGCCTCGTGGCATTTGCTGAACTTGATAGGGTTCTTTTAGGATTTGTAGACCAATTGAAGTCCTTATCTCTAATTTATCAGATCTACAGGTTCGTGGAGTACACTTTCTCTAACTAACCAGCAGGTGGCGTCCACGAGCCACCTGTTCTCCACAAGCCAGTTCTCCCCTGCTTAGCCTTTTTGGTGAGTGGGGGAGTGAGTCTTGTGGGGTCCAATTGGTGTACCAAGCTTGCGTTTGTAGTTGGTGTTGCCTGCCCTGTATATGGGGCGTGTTTCTGGGCAGTCAGGGAGGGGGTTGGCTCTAACAATCAAATCTCCCTGGTGATCCTAGAGTTTTAAAGCTGCTGCAATAGTCTAATCCTTCAGTTCAGTCCTGCCACAGTTTGTCTCTGCCACTGACCCACAAGTCCTTGGTATTGGCGTATGGCTCCTGAGACTTGCAAGTGGGCCCCTCTTCCAGGCCGTGCACCCCGGGTCCTCTGTTGAGGGATGACTGTGCTATGTCACAGGTGAGTGCCGTCCCCCCAGGGCAGTTCTGGGCTGCTGGGCTGTGTAGGGAGGCTCCCAGTCTGCTCAAATGATGGCTGAATGGGTATTTGTTAATTCACACTGCTCTACCTTCCCAACTCTGGGACAATCAGCTGAGGTTGCAGGGAAGGCTAATGTCCACGCCCAGTTTTGTGGTGTGTGCCTGTTATTTGAAGCACTTCCGTCACACTGGGTTGTCTGGGGCAGTTCTGGGCTATGGGGCTGGCGATGGGCAGGAGTGTTTCCTGTCCACCAGGATGATGGCTGTGAGCGGACAGCCCCCTTTTCTTGGGAAGTTGTGGTGTTTAGTGAATTTTCTCAGCCACTGGATTATTGCGTTTTGTCTCAGAGCTCTCCTAGTTCTGCTCTTGACTTGACCTGCCCAAATAGCAAGTCTTTGAAGCTTTCTGTATTGGGCTTCTTAGAGTAATTGTTTTAGAAAAAGAAAAAGGGATTAAAAAAAAAAAAAAAAAGAGGGCCCTCCTCAGAGATCTAATGGGTTATTGAAATGCTAAGAGACAAAGCAAGCAGGGCCATTAAGGAAAGGTCCACAGGGCAGAGAGATCAGCTTTTCTTCGGGATTTGCATATGCGCCTCAGGGCCCTTCCCCTTTCTATGTTCACCAGAACTCCAAAAATCCTCCGCTTTTATTTTGGAGTTTATAGTGTTGTTTTTTTTCTCTATGCCTGTCTCCTCTCTGCTGGGCTGGCTGCTCTCAGATTCTCTGGTGTCTGGTCTCAGTCTATCTATGGTTGGAGTTTGGATCAGTAGAATGAGATTCCGATAAGGGCTGCTACTGCAGTTCTCCCTTCTCCTTCCCGGAGCTGACAGCCCCTCCTCCCCCGGGACTGAGCCTGGCAGGGAGGGGCGCAGGTCCCTGGCCGCAAAAACTTACAGATTTCGCTGATGTCAGCAGTTCCACGTTTTCATGAGTGTTGTATGAAGTATGCCCAAAGTCAGATTGCTCTGTGGTGTCCAGGTCACGCAGTTCCTGGCTTTCTACCTACTTTCCTGGAGGAGTAACTAAAACATACAGCTCACCAGTCTGCCATCTTGCCCTGCCTCCCAGAAGTCTTTTTAAACCTCCATTCAAGTCTCCTACCAGTGTAAGCTGTGCCACTCTGGGAATGTCATTGAACTCCTCTTGGTTCCTCCAACTACAAATAGGGACTTTCAAATCCTCATAGCAACCACATTAATGCCCCCAGGATAGTGCCTGGGATAGTGAGACCAATAATTAACATTACCAATTATTACAATCCATTAAGACCAATTTTCAATCAAGTTGCTCACTCATTTCCTGAGTAATTGACATTTGCTTCTCAGGTGGCTTAATATCTCTCCTTACTCTCTCATCTTTTTCTTTCCCTTCAAGCCATTTACTGACATCTTTACTTACTTCCTTGCATCTTCAGCTTCTCTTCAAACATTTGTCTTCCAGTCTCATCTTCATGATCTGTGTCCACAAAGATGTCAATGACCCCACAATGTGTTTACTTGCTTCTGATTTGCATCTTTTTTGTTTGTATCCACTTGTATCCATGCACATGGTTTATTAATTTATGTAATTTTTTTCCCCCAATCTTGCTTTTTTATTGTTAACATGGCAAGGCCAGCCACTCATAACTTAAAGGAGACAATCCAACCTTCCAGAGAACTTGCTATAGAAACAGCTTAGAAATTTATTAACCATAGGAGGTTCAGACTTTATATTAGCTTCCACGGTGTGTTTTTCTTTCACATTGAACTTAAAAAAAAAATTCCCTTTAACTTAATAGGACCAAAGGGCAGCAATGAGCATTAGAAGGGAGTAAAGTAACATGCCGAACCTCAAAGAGACAAAAATGTGATTACTTCAGTTTGGGTGGCTTTTGTCTCTAAGACATGTCACAAAACTAATTTTTTTTTTTAAATCCATGAGCCAATTAAACAGTTTCTAAAGATGTCTATTTGAGGGTCAGTACTGTTGAGAAGTTCTGATCCAGAAAGGAAAGAAATAAACACAAGAAAAAGGCTTTAATAGTTACAGAGGACAAATTATCATTTTGCTTTGAGGACTGCATTTTGAATATACTATAAATGTTGAACACTGAGGCTTTTAAGACTTCTCTTCATGATGTAGTGGGGTTTAAGCTTCTGTGTTATAATTTTTTCAATTGCACCACATTCAAGTACTTGGCGTTCCAACTCAATCAGTTGACACATTATGTTTAAAATTTTAATGTTAAATGCTAACCTCCAGTTGAAAACAATAAGTGGTATGGGAAGGATGTCCATTAGCTAGGATTATGTGGGGCTTTTAATAAATGGTAGTTCTTAGCTGTACAAATGTAATATTAAAAAATTCATAAAACTCCCAAGCCCAGAGAAATACAGAACACTTTAAAAATCACAACTTATTCTTCTAACTTAGCTGTGCTATTACTAAGTTGTAGTGGAAATTGTAAACCCAGTGGTCATTTTATTAATCCTACAAATATTCAGATTATATAAAAGGGAATGCTCTTATAATGAACATAATATTTTTGCATTGTGGCATTTTCTAGGAGATGTATCATACGGTTGCCACTTCACACATTTTCTCATAGAGAGCCATCTTTTGTCTGAAGGAATCACTGATTAGGTTCAAATGACGCTGAGGCTGTAACTCTCTTCTAGCTCACAAGGAGAAGCATTTGTTTTTAGCATTTGTTTTGCTGCTCCTCTAGTCCCAGAGGTTTGGTTTAGGGAAGGAAGAACAAAGGACCCAAGCCAGGAGAATCTGTACCAGTACAATTAATTTTCTGCTAGAGTTCTTGATAAAGAAATTGTTTTTCTTCTTGGGTTGCTAGCTACCCTTCCTTGTGACTCAGTGGTTTAAATATTTGGGGATGAAAGGGATCCATCACCCCAAAACAATCCTACAGATATTCCCTGAAAGTTCCACCAAAGGCTCTGATCACCACTTTGGGGAAAAAAATATAATTACAACGTGGAAAAGTTTGGAGAAATTTTAGTTTTATTTCTCATTTGCCTTGTTACATACACAGCTTGAGAATGAGAAGCTAACACATGTAATTATACAAATATTAACCTAAAATAAAATATGCCATTGCTTCCCCTTCGTAATAGGAGAAATTGAATGTTTTTCTGCTAGGAGAAAAAACAACATGTCTAATTACATCCATGGATTGAGCCTCTGCGAAGAATTTAAGATCAATCAGTATTAAGCAGTCTCAAATTTAGTTTATACTGACAACAAACTAGTAAAGGCAAATTACTATGTGTTTATAACAGAAGCAATTAAACCATTTAATCTTAGAACTTGTACTTTTCATTTCAATGCACATTTAAATATTAGTGAATTAAATCTCCTATTGAATTGTGTTCAGAAATATTAATTGAATACCTACCATATACTGAGTAGTCTAACTATTTGAGATACAGCATGGTACTAAATAGATAATTATTAAGTCTGTCTTCTATGGGACTTACATTCTAGTAGATGGAGATAGGTAATGAAAAAATAAGTTATATGCCAGATACAGGTGATGGCTGTGAAGGAAAATCAAGTGAGAAGTTTTGGAGTGGGGTATTTGGGAACAGGGAGCAAAAGGAGATCTTTTCTACCGAGTGATTAGGGAAGACTCCCTGAGAATGTGGCTTCTCAGCAGAGTCAAGGAAGAGAGAAAGCAGACCATGCGGATAGACAGATAGACAGTGGGGAACTGAGCCAGCAAGGCAGAAGGAACATAAATGGCAAAGACAAAAGTCTTGAAGAGGGTGTTTGATTGTCACATTCAAGGAGCTGCAGATAAGGAATCCAAATAGTGGCTGGCACACGGAAAGCAGGGATTGGCAAAGAGAAACGGAAAACAACATGGTCAGAATTGGAAGAGTGTTAGGCGGTGTGAGATCTTGTTGCTTACTCAGAGTGAGGTGGGAGTCACTGAAGGGTTTTGAGAACTGAAGGGACAGGGATTATCTCATATTGATTGTGAGTTAGGCAAGCTGGTGAACAGGGCATACCAATTGGTAAAAGGCATGGAATTCTTTATTCTGGGAAAAACTGGGCAGGTAAAGTGTTTGGAAGGGAAGGTTGCTGTTTCTGAGTCAATTGTACCCCATCTTATTATTTTGCAATGTTTCTAAAAATGTAATATTTTGAATCTGAAGAACTCAGCTTGAAACTTATGTTTAATCCAGGGTTACGTGTGTCCCAGACCACAATCTTAAAGGCCTGAATTTGCATTTCCAAACAATTCCCTAGGACAAGGCTGCAAGGAGGAGAATTTAATCCATAGTTAGTGACCTATTTAATGCATCTGAAATTGATTTTCGGAGTGCCTTTCTCCTGAACGCAACGGTAGATGAATTTTATTATAGCTGGGCTTTGTTTCTGTTGAAAGCTAAATGCAATTAAAACCAAAATGCATCAAAAGGTAGAAGCAAAACCCAGATATACTAAGTTTCCCAGCATTAAGTAGTCACGCAAAATCCAGACATACTAAATCCCAGCATTAAATAGTCACTCCCTGGCCCCAACTCTGCTCCTAGGAGTTAAGAGATCAGAATAAAGAGCTCATAATGCCCAAAACATTATTTATTGAGGAGAGTAGAATTAGTTCGCTAAGATCAGAAGACCAGGCAAAGAGAACACTAGTCATTTAAATGAAAAAAATCTTTCAGCTCTTTTATTCAAGGCTTGTTTATCATGGCTGATCTGATATGTCCAGGCTTAAGGTCTTAAGAAACAAAATAAGTCATCAGTTTTTATTCTATTTTTTCAACTGGTTGGCAAGGGATCAAGCAAAGTTAATAGTAGATGTCTTTGTCTTAATGCTAGCATATTGAACTAATATTCCACCCAAACAGACTCACGTTGGTTCCTCATTCATATCTTAGGTTTTAAAGGTTATAGGGCAGAAATCAAAACTCAGATGCCTTCCTTAGTTAGGAAAACAATAAAAATGCATGAACTTGACCAGGATTAGACAACCGGAAGCTGCAGAAACCATAAAGAAAGCCAGTCCTGAAGAGTTTAAAAATTAAAGTGCATATGATAAATGAATACAATACATGAAGAGTGAACACAATGCTCGTCTCCAAGTCTCGCCTATGGCCCATGTTTGCATCCTTTCCTGGAGCTCATTATTTCTCTGTTGTAGGGGAGAAGCTCATTTTGGATGTCAGGAAAACCTTTGTTTGTATCTTGACCCTGTCAATGGTGGTGAAGTGTGAGCCAATTAGAGAACTATTCTGACCCTCAATTCCTGGCTCAACAAATGTGAGGCTAACCTTACTGGTGTTCACCAATAATTGATTACCCAAGGTACATGGATATTGCATGTATCGGGCAATGTCACTTATTGTTGGATGGGGCCATGTAGTCATTAATCACCAGTGAAATGTGTGTGACCAAGCCCACGTGCGATTATCCAGACTCCCTTCTTCTTCATATAGACTGAGAGTAAGTGTTCCAGCTTATTCAGCTACAAAATAGTGAAGCTTGAAGAAAACAGTTGCTCTGAATAGTTGTCAAGACCTCAGCAGACCCCACAAATGGCAGAAATAAACATTTACTAGCTTAGGACACTGTGATTTAATACCCCAAAACTATTCTTAATAATGCATCTAACTTGTCAGTGTGTTTATTTCTCCAAATGAGGGCTCTTGTTAGGAGAATAAGAAAGGTGTAGGAAAGAACTGGTGAATGCAAGCAAGGATATTATGATGGATCATGTAATTGAAGCAGGTAAGGGGAGAGGCAAGAAAGGTGAGGGGCAACAAATAGCCAAGAAGTGGGAATTAAAAATCAATGGAAAAATATCAAAGTGTCCAAAAATTAAAAATGTTCAAAAATTGTGGTGATGAATGCACAACTATAGGATGAAACTGTGAAAAACTGATTGTACACTTTCAATGAGTATATGGTATGTGACTAAATAAAATCACAGGGAAAAAATCAATGAATTTAGGTCATGGGGGAGCTAAACCTGAAAATCATGGGTGTGAGAAAGTGAAATGAAAAGACTGAAGTGGTGATCAAAGTGTAGTTATTAAACTGGAGTTGGAGTTATTAGTGATGAGAAGAAGAAGGGAAGAGAAAAATTTGTTCCAAAGAAGAGATCAAGAAATGAAAAGGCCAGGGTATTGAGAGATCATCATCATTAGTTCTTCTAGACCCTGTGCGTTCATTCGATTTACTTGGGGAGCTTTTGAAAGCACAGTTGTCCAGCCCACATCCCAAGCCAGTGGAATCAGAATTTACAGAAATGCAAACCAGACTTTGTAATTTTACAAAGCTCCCCTGGAGATTCCAAGGTGAACCCAGGGTTGAAAATGACTAATTTACATGGATTTTGAAACCTTCAATTCTTAAGGCAGGAGTCGATTCTTTGAGTCTCATGCCAAAATTGTCAAAGAAAAATGGCGCCCTTCATTGTTTGTAACTAGGAGGTGAGCAGGGAGCTGTGTGGTCTGGTGTCTGCAGCTCCACAGATGGACTTTTTGGAAGAGGAGATTCCGAAAGAGACAATGAAGAAAAAAGGAGGACAATACCCCATCTCCAAAGTCAGGGGATGAGAGGTTCGAAAAGTAGGGTACTGTTGACCAAAATATGTCCGCAAGGAAGAGCCCAGACTTCAGCAAGAGCAAGAAAGTAACTATTCAAAATGTGTTGAGGATTAAGATTTTACTGAAGGACTCTGAGTTCCAAAGGCAAGGGGAAGTTTCCAGAAGTCGGGGATTGGGGAGAGATGGGATCAGAAAAGGGAATATGTAGAACCTCATGGAATGAAGTGGTCAGAGCATTTTGGACTTCTTGAATAAATAGAGGATGTGATAGTATAATCCCTACTAGTTTTCAAGGGGATGGTGTCTGATGGGAGTTCAGGAAAGAAACAGCTGCAATTCCCCAGGGAGCATAATGAGCTACATCATACCTGTTCCATGGATCAGTGGGCTCTGACCACAGTTTCCAATCAAATTTAGAGCAATAAGAATCATGTGAAGCAGCTACGGGAAAGTTACCACCACATCATGTATCTTCAAAACTTGGAGGCTCAGAAACTAAAGTCTAAAAATCTTTAATTTCACAAATCAATGAAAGCAAATTACTGAAATAATATAAAAGAAGAGTTCAACTGCACAAATATTTACCAAAACTGAGTTAGAAGGAGAAATCAAGGGTCTCTGAAGATTTTCACTGATTATTTTTTGGTAATAACCGACACAGAAGTAAGAAAACCCAACGGGCAGGTAATGATTTTGGATTCGAACATATAAGCACCCCAGTAAAATATCAAGGCAGATATCACAAAGAGGTTTGAGGAAAGAGGGAGAGGAACTATAAAATGAAAGCATATAATTATGCATTTTGTCCTTTTCCTCAGATACTTCTTTCATGCTTTTCCCAATTATGATTTTCTCTTTGCATGGGAGGGCTGGTGGAAGTCATGAGATCAGTTTGCTCCTGGTCATCTTTAGAGATGTCTTTATCAATCCTTTAAATTCCCAATCAACAAATTCACTTAAAATTAGATTTCAACCACTGGACAATCCAAAGCTCAGACCAAATTGCCAAGCATGTGTAATTGATAATGGTGTGCTTCAATGTCCCTACAAACTAGTGCCTCCAGAAATAACCCATCCTAAAAGTAAAAATGAATTATAAAGACAAAGCAGAAACATTTTCCATGGAAAACCAATATTTGTTTCCATGGAAGCCCTGATGTAATTTTAAGCAGTTGATTACTTGATTCAGTAGGCCAGAGGTTGGCAAACTTTTCCTGTAAAGGGCTAGATAGTACATATTTTAGGTTTTGCAGACAATATGATTTCTGTTACAACAATTCTCCTTTAAATTTGTAGCATGAAAGCAGCCATAGACTATACATAAGTGAATGAGCATGGCTGGGTTCCAATAAAAATTTATTTATAAAAACAGGCAGAAGGCCAGATTTGGCCTGTGGGCTGTAGTTTGCCTAGTTTGCTAAACCATGTGTTAGGTCATAAAAACATGAGAGATAAGGAAAGGACCTATGAAAAATCCCCAGACTTACAGGTTAGTCCAAAATGCTTTGTCTTCCAACAGCCTCCAGATGATGATAGAAGAAAATCAATTCATGCACAATCAATTTGCATTAGAGTCCTTTAGCTACTCTGACAAAATTGTGGGAGTCTTGTAGTCCATTGTAGACATCAGTTTAAAAGTCCATTTCTGCCATCCTATTGTAAGCGTTTCTCTGAAATCAATGTTATCCACAGTGTCTCGCACAAGAACTGTTGAAATGAATGGCAAAATGTGGTTGAATAACTTTATTTTATAAGATGATCTGTAGTGTTTATTCTCAAAGATAAGAGCTGTTGTAAAAGAATGCTAACATAAACTTTGATAAAATGTAGAGCATATCTGACTATATTTTTATACCAATCTCAGTTTATCAGAAATTAATATATATTCATAAGTCTTTTAGAGATTGATATCAGTGACAAAATTGAAGAACAGTTTTATACTTTTCCTTCCTATCTGTGTTTGTGCATATAAACTTATACATGAAAACTAACTACTTCATTGTGATGTAATTCAACTATGAGATAGTCTATTCAACTTAATTACATTGAACTTCCTTGGTTTGGATCTGAATTTAAATGCACATGTTATGACAGCATAATCCCCAGCTGAAAATCAATCAAAGAAGCAAATATAAGGGGGAGGGAGGGGCTGATAGCAGCTGTCATGCATTACTGAAAATCAGAAAACCAGAGGAAAGCAGAGGTGGTGTTTGTAATTTGAACACACTAGGCACAAAATTCCCTATTTCTAGCCTTTTCCAACTTTTAGCATAAAATGGATATAGGTGGGTGGGTAGGTAGGTAGATAGGTGAATTCCTGGGATACAAGACATTCAGAGCTAAGACTGGAAAGTTCTTGAGCAAACCAGGATGAATTAGTCACCCGAGAAATATCTGAACCAACCAAGATTCCCAAGAAAGTCTAGTTTACATGGAAGAAGGGGAAGGCAAAGGGAGAATCTAGGACCCCCCAGCCAAGCTCTCTGGGGATGGCCAGGAAAATGCTTCAAATGTAATTGTTCTGGTTCCTTTTAATCCAGCTCCTGCATAAAAACACTTGGCCCGTGGTGACAGCCCAGCATGAACCTATTATATCATTAGAGATGGATTTAACAATGACATGTAAGTCCAATATCCCCATCTAGTCGAAGCACTAAATTGCATGCCTCTCTTTATTCTCTTTAAAATGAAACAATAAGTAGGCTTAATTCTTTAGGAAACACAGCTTTCACAGGAATTCTGCAAACATGCTGCTTCTTCCCTTTCCACAACACACTTATTTTTTCTTTTTCAATGTTGCACATGGCTGGAGGCTGAGTTAGAGATGATCTGCTCACCTCATGTTGAATATCAAGTGGTCTTTGGATCCAAGGCTTTCCCACTTCACATATTACATAGACTCATTTAATCCTTCCAAGAACTTCTTGACATAGATGTGATTACTGCCTCGTTAAAAAGTGTGGAAAATGAGGTGTGGATGGAAACTTGCCCCAGAGCACACAGCATCAAGCAAGGTTTAGAATCTAAGTATCCTCACCAATGCCTAGAACCCTTATCTATAGCAGCTGCTCCACTATTTGTCAAGTGGATAAAGCATCACAGTAGCAGTTACAGGAGATTTGTTCACATGTGGGCACAAAAGAATAATCTCTATGGATACTGTGCCAATGACCCTGTCTGGACACCCACAGCCTATATTTTCAGGAGCATGAGAGCACATCTCTGATGTCTTCTTCATTCACTTATGGTTCAATTATGATGTCTCATCATAGAAGACAAACAAACCAAAATAACCAAAAGATGTGCACACTCATCTGTTACATAATTATGCTCTTACATACAAATTAAAGGATATGAATCTGTAACCCAGAAGTTATGACACTTGCTTCAACAAGTCATCAAAGTTCTTCAAGCACCACATCCCTCAAATTCTTCAAGGGGAAAAAGAAACACTGTGCATTAAGGAAAAAATAAAGGACAAATATGGTGGAAAATTTAAATCAAAAGAAAAAGTTTCTATTCTTTGTAGGTGAAATTCCTTTGAATTCTTGCAAAGTCACTGCTTTTCAGTTTGGAACATCTAAGCTTCATTACTGAAAGGAACCAGGTCTTAACACGTTTTCTTTTCCTAGTGCCTTATCTCCTTACAGGGATTTCTTTGTATTGTATTTTTAAGCTGAGCATTGTCCTCTGTAATGATGATGTTTATTCACTTGTGACTTTAAATTAGACTTCATTCATTTTTATTTCCCCTTTTTACCCATTCCTGAAATATTAGTGCTGCATGTGTAGAAAAACACAATAAAAATGACATTGAGAACAAAGTAGCACAGGATTTGCATAATCGTATGCATGTGTTTATCAGTTTTAATCATGCTGTGATTTGCCCTGTAGTAACTCAAGCTGAAACACCATGTAGAAAACAGTAAAATTTCATGCAGTGAGGCAAGAAAGGCTTAAAACAGAAGTCCATGGATCTCCGGGCAATCCATCATTCATATAAAAAAATGAATATTAGTCTTTAATTATATAATTCAACACAGTTTCAACAAGATTTATAATAAATCTCTTTTTCCATGTACAGACATTATAATTCAGAGATAGTTGAGTGATTTCTCCAAGAGAAATTCTTCCCCATGTTTTTGTATTTGTTTATATGTCTTCTTAAACTTTCACTAAAATTGATGTTATAAAGTGAATTCTTAAATTTTCCAATTCAGTTTTGGATAGGACTCGTTTAGAAATTTCAAAAGAAATTTTATGATTTTTTATTAGTCCACGTTATCCAAGTTCTGGAAGAACACTAGCAACATTATATTTCAAACTTAAAGTTTTTTTATTATAATTGCACAGCTAATATCTAAAAGATGAGCAAAGCTTCTAATAGAGCCTTTTATTGGGACAAAAACTCACAAGGCAAACAGCCCAGAAGGATAGGACAGCCTATTCAAAATAACCCCAAGAGGGAAAATCTGGAAATATTAAACTTCCCCACCTGTGGAATCCCTGATAGTCTCCCAAGCATTGGGCGCTACAAATTTAATAGGCCAAGCCCTCTATCACGGGACTTGTCCTTATGAAGCTTGTTACTGCAAAGGAGAGGCTAAACCTACTTACAACTGTGCCTAAGAGTCTCCCCCTGAGTGCCTCTTTGTTGCTCAGATGTGGCCTTTTCTCTCTCTAGCTAAGCCACCTTGGCAGGTGAACTCACTGCCCTCCCCCTACGTGGGACATGACTCCCAGGGGTGTGTAAATCTCCCTGGCAACACAGGACATGACTCCCAGGGATGAATATGGACACAGCATCATGGGATGGAGAACATCTTCTTGACCAAAAGGGGGATGCAAAATGAGACGAAATAAAGCTTCAGTGGCTGAGAGATTTCAAATGGAGTCAAGCAGTCATTCTGAAGGTTATTCTTATGCATTATATAGATACCCCTTTTTAGTTTTCAATGTACTGGAATAGCTAGAAGGAAATACCTGAAACTGTTGAACTGTAATCCAATAGCCTTGATCTTTGATGATGATTGTATAGCTATATAGTTTTTATTGTAGGACAGTGTGATTGTGAAAACCTTGTAACTGACATTCCCTTTATCCAGTGTATGGGCAGATGAGTAATAAAATAAAGACAAAAATAAATAGAAAGGGATAGGGGTATGAGAGGTTTTGGGTGTTCTTTTTATTTTTTATTGTTTGGGGAGTAATGAAAATGTTCTAAAATTGATTGTGGTGAAGAATGCACAGCTATATGATGATCCTCTGAGTCACTGATTGAATACTTTGGATGGATTATATGGTGTGTGAATATATGTCAATAAAATTGCATTAAAAATAACTAAATGCATATATATAAAAAAATAACCCCAAGAACCAATCCCTGTGCATCTACCATGCTTTTACCAAAGGTCTCTGAGCGGCAGGGAAGGCAATGAACAGAAATTGCAAACCTATTTCCCTGGTACTTAGAAGCTTTCTGACTTCTTGGGTGGGGCTTGCATCTAAAGAACTCCAAGATGTAACAAAAGTTAGTAGGAAGTAACTTTTCAGTGCTGGAAGATAGAGCGATAAATATAGTAAGTGGTCTTAAATATATAATAGTTGGAGAGTTTTATATCTATACTGGTACCTGGTCTTTGAAGTATCTGACTTATATTTCCCAGAGTAGAATTTCAAGCCTTTGTTTCACAGTGGGTCAAGACCCCACATTTCCAAAGTGGAGACTTGAGATTTTCAGGGTGCCGAGCAAAGCTGTCACTTGCTACAGGTCCACTTTCCTCAACCCTGTATCCAGCCCCCTTACAGCTGGTAGTTTTCAAGAATCCATGATCTCGGAGCACCCAGGAAATGAACAAGAATTTCTATGGACAAACTGGTTTAATGCCTTTTAAGCTCTAATTAAAGTTGAGAAATTGGATCCCTTGTACTAGATGAATGCAGAAACAAGGGAATGAATTAATAGCCAAGCAGAACTGCCTACAGCAAAAACACTTCCAAACACCCTAGACACACTGCCGAGAAAGCCATCCATCTTTTGTTGCATCTTCTTTGAACTCAATTCTTCTTGCCATCGACACAGTCACCTTATTTGTAGCTGACATACAGGCCACCCAGTTAAAACTATTATTTCCAACATACCAAATTGCTAACATACCTGTCACTGAAAATGATTTATCTAAGTTCTAGAGGGCAATAATTCTAATATTTTTAATTAAAATTTTAATGGATTGGTGAACATTCTCACCTTAAAAATGCTGAAATCAAAAGAAGGTTTTGGGGGGTTGTTTATGAAGATAATCATATTTGGACATCTGAGAGATTCTCCAGAGATCTTTATTTTGACTTTACATATCCCCCTAAAAGGAAAGCCAAACAGAAATCTGAAGCTGGCCAAATTCTGAGAATCAGAATATACTTACCTAATAGAATAAATCAATATATCCATTTTGAAAAATGCCATCAGCTCGCGTGGCCAGATATTTCAGAGGTAAGTGAAATAAAGAAATTTCCTTATGCCTGAAAGAAAATAAAATTATATGCATTCTGCTGCTTTACAACTGGTGTGCTTTGAATTATGCAAAATATTCATAAAACTCTAAACTTCATCAGAATTTACTGAGTCCTATTATTTCAATGTAGGAAAAATGGAAATTAATGCAATTCATTCATTGATCTCCCAAATGTCACAGATTGGGGGCAGTGAATAAGATTTTTCCCCCAATTGAAATGACATAATTTCACTTATTTCTTTATACTATTCTCTCAGCTATCCTCTTAACAATTTGGAGAGAGAAATAACAGAGAAATAATAGTCTTTCTTTCTTTCTCTCTGTCTCTCTCTCTCTCTCTCTCCCACACACACACAGTTGCTTACAGAATTTTACTTGGCGAACAAGTCTGATTTTGCAGCCCACCACATACGTTTATCTTTCCACAACAGTGCAAAGGATGAAGATAATTCCAGAGCACAGTCACTGCTCTTTAAATTTTCATATTGCTTTAAAATCGTAGACAGCTTTTTCACACCCATAACCTCATCCAGTCCCCCATTTTACAGATGAGAACATTGAGACCCAGGCCAGTTAAATGGCTTTCTCCGAGCTATTTTCAGAAATTCTTCTCTCATATTCCAGCCACCAGCTCTCTGTAACAACACACGGGAAATTTGATGAACTTGGATGAGCAGGTCCTACATGTTCTCCTTTCATTAGCTTTCTTCGTTGTATCCACCACATAATATTTTTTGCACCGTGCAAGTCTGGCAGATGTTAGCTGAATGTTTGTCAGAACCTGGGAGCCTTGATGCAATCCTCAGGGTGGGGAGTGATGGGCTCTTTCGAAGGAGGAGCAGGCAAAGATTCTCGGGCCACCAAAGGGAGCTCTTGGAGCTCCATGAGTGCAGAGGAAATAGGAGGGCTTGAAAGTTTACCTTTCCCTATGCCCAAAAAAAAGAGCACTCTCACTGATTTTTGTAAGGCATCAGGTGTCATCTTCAACTCACAAAAACAAGCTGGTGAAGTATTTCATAGGATGCGTATTTCTGGGAATCCGAATCTCTAGACAGAGTCTGGGATTTGAAAATGTCCCTCCAAGAAAAAAGCTACTTGAGCACCAGATGGCCCAACAGGCGAATAATGAGAGGGAATTAGCAAAATGTGAAATCAGATGTTTCTGACATCCAGGAGAATCACCTGTGGGGACTAAGAGGCAACCCTGCCTTCCGTTGTCCCTTACCTTGTCATTATCTTGAATTACACAAAGACCAGTCATTGGGCAGGGATCAGCCCCAGGCGTCAGAAGCTGGTTTTTCATTAGCCACTGATGACACTTAGTGTTACACCCCTAGACCCACTGCTTAGAAAGGAGACCAATGGCTGTAAAAAAGAAGAAAGTACTGAGCCATGCTACAATATGCATGAACCTAAAAAGCATGATGCTATTGGAAAGGACACCTATTGTATGATTCCATTTGTATGAAGTATCAAAAATAAGCAAATCCACCCAGACAGAAGGTAGATTGGTAGTTGCCAGGGGCTGGGCAGGGGAACTGGGGAGTGACTGCACAATGGGAACTGGTTTCCTTGGACAGTTGAGAAGCTCTGCAAGGAGAGAGTGGTGATGGCTGCACAGCATCATAAATTTACTAAATGCCACTGAAATGTACCCTTCAAAATGGTTGATTTTGTCTTACATGCATTTCACCTCAATAAACAAAAAATATCAATCCCAAGTCATTGTGGCTCTAATTAAACATTTCATTAGGGAAAACTGAGAAGACACTTTTTGAAAACTTTCCATGAATTGGAGGGTTCCTTTATACTGTGTTTCTAAACATGCTGCTATACAGAAAAGTGTTAGCAAGTCTTGAGTCCCATCTTTAGAAACACTTGTATGTAAAGTTGGCCCCTCGCTGGCATATAGGAACTTGGATTTTAGAAGGGTTTCCTGGCTATTAAGGATGGCTGACTTCTCCTAAACTGTTTGTACAAACAACGTGGTTTATGAGGTTCACCTGCTTTCCTTCTGGGGGATCTGGGGTTTGGGTAAGTGCCCTTCCCACTACTGTTCTCAAGAAATCTCATGCTGATTGTACCAAAAGGTGGCATATTTCCAGTTACATCCATAGACTTTGCATAACCCATTCTTGTAGGATATGAAGTACAGTGGCTAAAACAATGCTGTGCAAAACGCATTTTAATAGGAAGGATGGAAATAGTACATGAAAAAGCAAAACATTTTTATTTGCGATCCCAACTCAATTAACAGGTGTTGTAATTTTTTGTTTTTAATGTACAGGCTTTCCTTTTCCATCTTGATTACTGAAACCCATATTTCATTGCCAGACAACAGTATGTGCCCTTACTTTCATTGTACAAGATCTGACTCATCTAGCATTTTAAAGTAAAGTTTCACATTATACGTTGCAAAAACTTTCCACTAAGCCTTAATGTGGGAATGTTTGCTGTGGAATAGAAGTAAATTGGGGCGAAGCTAATCTTCTTTGCTTCCCATCCAAGCAAACTCAAATAAGCCCAAAATGCTACTGGGCAACAGGCATTTATAAAGTGGACTCAGTGTGGGTTCTCCAGACATTACAGCCAAGCTCCCAGCTAGGATAAACCTGCCTAGTCTTTTACAACACATTCCTGGGAAGACTATTTTTTCCCCAAATAAAGGGTGTCCTTCACTAATGTTGTATTTGTGGCTGTATGAAAAACAGCCTCTATTCAATGAGTGATGATGGATTAATTATGTGCTGGAGACATTTCGCTCTCAATAATCAAATGGGCAAAGGAAAACAGTTTAGTAATTAGCAATCTCTTCATTCAACATCTGTTCAATAAATACGTGTTGAGAACCTGCTATGATCCAAACCTCTTTCTAGATCTTGAAAAAACAAAAATAAATGACAAATACTCCCTTCATGTAAAGTCCTGATATTTAGATAGGGGATGGATTTAAGCACACAAATAAATATGTGTAATGAGGCAGCATATTAAGTACAATATACGTACACCTCAGATACTGTGAAAACCCAAAGGTTTTATATTCAATTTGTCTTGTGCTTCCATGAGACAACAGTGAGGCTCACTGATTTGCTACAAGATTCATTACAAGTGACTATAATGCAAAGTCTTATGTGTCAGCTTGTCTTATGCTATGGTGCCCAATTATTTAATCTAACACTAATCT
Organism: Choloepus didactylus; assembly: GCF_015220235.1. Lineage (NCBI taxonomy): Eukaryota > Metazoa > Chordata > Mammalia > Pilosa > Megalonychidae > Choloepus > Choloepus didactylus. Next base: position 2,917,988 of record NW_023637621.1, on the reverse strand, counting down.
AGGTATTCTGTGAAGGCATTTTGCAGATGTGGTTAACATCTATAATCCATTGACTTAAGTAAAGCAGATAACCCTCAAAAATGAGGGTGAACGTGTCCAATCAGTTGGAGGCCTTAGCAGCAAAAACTGAGCTTTACTGGAGAGGAAGAAATTCTGACTCAAGACCATAGCAAAAAAATCCCACCTGAATTTCCAGGCTTTCCTACAAATTTCAAACTCCTGCCTGTTTCCAGCTTGCTGACCTGCCCTATGAATTTTGACTTGCCAATGTCCATTGTTGCATGAGCTGATTCCTTAAAATAAATGTCTTCTCTCTCTCTCTCTCTCTCACACACACACACACACACACATATAGCAGAAGACTTGAGTCACACACATCCAGTCCTTCTGCCAATTAGAGACCCAGTCCCAGGATTTTCTTGGGAGCTGGTCCTGTAGACATCCCCTGGCACCTACCAAAATTCTAGACTCCAAGAAGGAAACCAGGGGTTTACCATGGGTCATATTGTTTGTACAGTCTGGCACAGTGAAACAACCTTATCAGGTAGGGAACTTTTCACATCAGGGCCGGGAACAGGACTGGGTTCCCAGCATCCAGCCAAGGGCTGCCCTTGCTAGTGGACCTTCTAATAACACACTCAGACCTAGTTTGTTAACACATTTCTCCTCGCAGTTCTACTAAGGGAATTTGGAAGGTGACTCGTGGAAGAGGTGATGGAAACTGAATCATCAAATAATCATATGGGAGTAGAAGAAGCAGGTCATTCCACACTGTTGCAGCCCAAGAGGGCCATGCCAGTCCAGAGGCCAAAGAAGACAACGAGCATTTTCTGACACATGAACTTTTATTCAGGGCTTACTTACAGGGTGAGAAGTCGTGGAGAGATCATGACGGCTCTCTCAGGCCGGGCAGGCATCGCGTTCACAGAGAAGATGACCCAGCGATGCAAAGAGGACAGAAGGCCTTTTCTAAGGGTTTAAGACAAAGGCCCTCCTAAGGGTGGGGGGAGCATAGATGCAGGAACAGGTCACTCTGACCTGAGGGGTGGTGCAGGAAGGACTAGAATAGCACCTGAACAGTTACATTTTGCTCTTTCTGTGAGACTAAGAGCCTCTCACGTCCTGCCTGCTTGCATAAAGTTACATTTTACGGTCAATTTACCCTTTTTCTCTTTACTGGCTTAGAAAGACAATAGGTCAAACATTTAGCTGCCTGGGTCCCGCAGACAGCTGTGCACCAAAGATCTGCAGGCCTGTTTTCCTCAGGCCATGGGTTGCCACACACACCAAGGAACCAGAGTGAATAAAGGGTTACAGGGAACTAACTGAGTTAGATCTGAGCTTGAACCCATACTATCCACTTTTATTTATTCATTCAAAATATTTTTGAGTCCACTATGTGCCAGGCATGACATTAGCAATGGGAAGTTAGAGGAACCAAAGAGCTGGAGTTCCCACATTCTTGGAGCTTGGAAAGGGGAAACATGAAGCAAATAAACACCTATAACTATGTAATTATAATGCTGATCAGTGTCACAAAGGAAAAGAAGCAGGCGTTGAGAGAAAAGGGGAAAAGATTCATAATTTAAGAGGGAAGGGAAGGGAAGTTGGAGAAGGTCTCTTTGTGAATGGACAACCAGGCTTAGACTTGAAGGGTGGGGCAGAACTTTCAACAGAGGGAAGCACGAAGGATATTTTGGCTGCTGGGAGGAAAATGATTTAGGGAAGGGCAGGTGTGAAAGTGAGTTATCCATTTTGCTCAAACCAATGCAACTGGTCTCCATCTGTTGAGTGCTTCCTGCTGCTACTGTTTCATGCTTAGTCATTCTCCAATGGGAAGTTGGGTTCCTGAATGAGACCAGGCACCCAATAACAATCTTTGTAGTGATACAGAATGAGGAGCAGAGAACCCTTGCACAGAGCAGAAACACAGCTGTTCACTTCCATGGGGAAAGCAATCGCTCACCAAGACACCCACTTACCTAGACTTTAGAGTCACTAAAGTTCCATCTCATGAACCAGTTGGTTTTCTGTGGGAAAAGGCAAGTTTTCATTTGTGGTGCTGTGTGTTGCAACTCAAATATCCTTCAATCCAACCTGGGGGTAATTTGCTCCAGGTTTCTGGAGAAAGAAGAACACATAATAAGCAGCCTACCAAAATGGTGCCAAAGCCAGTGAGAAAGGAACTATAACCTGAGTTAAAAAAGAAAAATGTAAGCAGGCAGTGGAACTGGGGCAGACAGAGAGGATTCAGAGTAGAGAGGTATGGTCGCTTCATTCTTGGAAAAGTCTAACCTTCATGAAGACGCTGTGATCATAGCAATTGGTCAAGGCCATGAGTGCAGCAGAGGGTGGGCAGCTACAGTGGAAAATTCTAGCGTGTTTTTCTTTAAATTCAATTTTATTGAGATATATTCACATACCATCTAGTCATCCAAAGTGTGCAATCAACTGTTCCTAGTACCATCGTATAGTTGTGCATTCATCACCCCAATCTATTTTTTGAACATTTTCCTTGTACCAGAAGAAGTAAAAATAAGAATAAAAAATAAAAGTAAAGAAGAACACCCAAATCATCCCCCCCACCCTATTTTTCATTTAGTTTTTGTCCCCATTTTTCTACTCATCCATCCATACACTGGATAAAGGGAGTGTGATCCACAAGGTTTTCACAATCACACTGTCACCCCTTGTAAGCTACATTGCTGTACAATTGTCTTCAAGAGTTCTAGCATGTTTTAGTAACTAGTGATCCCCTGTGGGTGTCATTGAAAGAGGAAAGGCTCAAAGGTATCAGGGCACTTTTGAGGTTCTGCTGGAGATACCTTTGACCATAAAGGAGAAACTGATTTTTTTTTCTGGTAAATTGGTGCCTCCAGGAGATTAAGAGTTACAAACCTAGATGAAACTTAAAACAGTTATTTTTGAAAATTAACGTTTGTGTGTATAAAGTACCTTTTGTAAATATATGTGAAAAATGACATTAAAAGAAAACCTCTGGTAGTGCATCCTTTTGTCAATCAAATAATCTTCATGTGATGAGAAGTAAAGCCTCCAAATTGGATTTTAATATTAGAATTTCTATGGTTAAAATTTTGTGAGGCAGCTACAATTTTTAAAGAAAGACATTAACAAGTGTTGGGGAGGATTTGGAAAAATTAGAACCCCCTACATGGCTGGTGGGAATGTAAAATAGCTCAGTCATGTTGGAAGAGAGTTGGGCAATTTCTAAAAAAGTTAAATATAGAGTTCTTATTTGACCTAGCAATTTCATTCCTGGGTATTCACCCAAGAGGAATGAAAACATATGTTCATGCAGAAAATTGTATGCAAACATTCATAGCAGCACTGATCAAGAAAGTTAAAAGGTGGTTACAACACAGAAGAAACTTGAAAACATTATGCTAAGTAAAAGAAGCTAGGTAGAACAGGCCACATATTTATGTGAAATAATATATATATATGAAATGTCTGGAATGGGTAAATCCATAGAGACAGAAAGGAGATCAGTGGTTGCAGGGGCTAGGGGAGAAGGAAGAGAGTAACTGCCATTGAATATGGGGCTTCTTTGTGGAGTGATGAAAATATTTCAAAATTAGATAGTGGTGACGGTTTCACAGCTCGGTGAATATGCTAAAAACCACTGAATTTTACACTTTACAAGGCCTCATTTTATAGTTGTGAATTATAGCTCAATAAAGCTGATATTAAAAACAAATATGAAGCAGCACATTCTTAATTGCAAAAAAAAAAAGACTGACAGCACCTGATGTAGCTTCAAATGTGATATCTAATATATCCTATTAAAGCCATTAATTTACTCTTGAGATATTGCAAAATTCCTGATGCTTTTTTCAGATATGAGGTAAAATCTCTAATGCGACAATTGAGTTTTTCCTCATTGTTCCACCATGCACAGACCTTTGTGGAGGTTAAAACTGAGAGAAGTGATCAATTAATTAAACTGATAGACTGTGAAGAAAAATTTATATTTGTATTTCCCTTAGTGGCCAGCTAATTGTGATTGGACACTGCCCTATTTGCCCTTCAAGGCTTCTTATAATTATAGAAGCCAATAGAAGGCCCATTGATTGAGAAATGAATTTCAGTAATTAAAGGAAAGGAGAAATTACAGTGTCAATAGACAAGTAACATTGTTCTTCATTACATTTGTTGCCAATAAGTCTTCATATGATCAGAGACAAGAGAGATGGTTCCATCAAGTAAAATCCTCCCAAGTGTTTTCAAAAGATGAGCCTTGGGCCTGCACTGGGGTTTCCTTATTGATTATGCAGAACATGCAAAGTCTGCTCTGTTTGAAATTAAACCCTTTAGATGTTCAGCTGTCTCTGCTTCTGAAGGAGGGCACAGAAATTAGAAAGTAAACAGCCAAACTAAACAACGGCACAGGACATGTCTGGAAAGAGGAATCGTCTGTAAGAAAGCTGATCTGAACCTTGCCATGGGACAATGGACAAAAAAAAGAAGAAGAAGAAAAGCAATTAAACAAATTAAGCAATTGCATGCACAGAGTGATCAGATATCATACACAACCCTGTACTGGATTCTGAAAAACCAATTGTAAAGGAATTTTGAGGTGGACAAATTGGAGACATTTGAGTATGGTCTGAGTATTAGAAGGGCTGAAAGTTTACTAAAATAGAAAGGTGGAACTGTTGACTGAATAAAAAAAAATGGTAGATCCTAAAACAGTGTATATACAGTGTAATCTCATTTTGGTAAAAAGATACTTATGTATAAGAAAAAAGATCTGGAGGGTTATAGAGTAAGGACGTGTTAATAGTTGTAACCTTTAGGTGGTGGGAATATGTTTTAATTTTTACATTTTTGCTTTTGGTATTTAAAATGTTCTGCAATGAATATGCATTGCTTCCATAGTAATAAAAGTTTATTAAATACTTTTATTGTAAAAGTGAACAGCATTAAATCAGAGAACATGCATGCTGACATGAGGTACCACAGGCTTTGCACAGGTAAAAACTAGGGAATACGATAGATTGGCAGGTCCACCTTCTTTTTCCCACTGGGCTCAAATAAAATGGGGCTTTTCCAACTATCTATCTGGGCTGAGAACTCAGATCCTACCTCAATTATGCCCCTTGAATTTGATTCTGGCACCCTATTTAAAATACTTTATTTCCTCTAGCAGTACATCACATATTGTGTATAAATATTTTGTGATGAGTCAAAAGCATTACCTCATTTCTGACAGTCTTACCAGGAACTCTGCTCTTGGAAAAGCAACCCCATCCCATGCCCAGCAGGATAAGCTAAAGTGTGTAGAGACAAGCTTCCTTTGCAAGATCTGCTCAGGGGCAAAGCTAAAATAAAACTCCAGGTGCCCTGCTTAACAACGACACTGGTTCCTAGGGGGCTGTTGAGAGTGGCAGGATGAAAAGATGCAGTAGCAGAGAACAAAGAGCATCTTCCCACATTACACTGAATTTTTCCATTTTCGGATATGCATCCCCAATATATTGGGATTCCTTGAGAGTCGCATCCAAATTATATCCATCTTTGAATCCCGGCAGCTACAAGGAAGTAATTTTCCCATCAGTATTTCTGGAACTTCAGTATGCCTGCTGCCTTGTTTTATTGTCCCTGTAGTATTTAAGATCATGTGTTTGTGAATATCACCCAACCACATTACATCAAAATATGTCATTGATCACAGCTGGTCTTGGTGATAGAGGGTGACTTAGCTTGCCAGAGCTTCTAACACAAATACCATAAACAACTATTGGCTTAACAACAGGAATCTATTGGCTCATGGTATAGAGGCTAGAAGAAATCCAAAATTAAGACATTGTCGAGGCTTGTTTTCTTCCAGAATCTGTAGCGTTCTTGTGCTGGCTGTCGCCAATCCTCGGATTTCGTTGGCTTTCATCTCCGCCTCCCATCACATGATGGTGTCTTCTATTTTCTGGCTCCTGTGAGTTCTGTATTCTCTTCATAAGGCCTCCAGTAATCTGGATTAAAGCCATCCAGATCCAGTTTGCCAAACCTAAATAGAACCTTCAAAGATCCTATTCACAAATGAATCCACAACCTGACTTACCTTATGTTCCAGTTTGCTAATGCTGTCATTATGCAAAATACCAGAAATGGATAGGCTTTTATAAAGGGGGTTTATTTGGTTACAAATCTACAGTCTGAAGGCCATGAAAATGTCCAAACGAAGGCATCAGCACAAGCATATCTTCACCGAAGGAAGGCCAATGGCATCTGGAAAACCTCTGTTAGCTCAGAAGGCACATGACTGGTGTCTGCTGATCCCAGGTTGTGTTCCAGCTCCACTCTCAGCTCCTGTGCATTCTTCAAAGTGTCTCTTGGCTGCAGCATCTCCTTCTGTCTGTGAACACTTTTACAGGACTCCAGTGATTCAATTAAGACCCACCCTGAATGAGTGGGGCAACACCTCCATGGAAATTACCCAATCAGAGGTCTTGCCCACAGTTGATTGCGTCACATCTCCATGGAAACACTCAGTCAAAGGATTCCAACCTAATCAACACTAATTCGTTTGCCCCCACAAGATTGCATCAAAGAACATGGAGTTTGGGGGGACATAGTACATCTAAACCAATACACCTTAACATATTCAAAGGTAGTATTTAAAATGGTTTCACACCCACAGGAACATGGATTAAAATTAAAAATGTCTTTTCTGGGGGACATGATTCAATCTACCACAAGCAGGAGCCATACATTACAGTAACACCATGACTATACCTTTAGGACAAGATTTCACACCTCAGAATTACTGACATTTGGGGCTGCATGATTCTCTGTGATGGCCCATTCTGGGCATTATAGGATGTGGAGCAGCAAACCTGGCCACTAGATGCTAGGAGCATCTTCCCCTCCAGTTTTGAAACCAAAAACATCTTCATGTAGTGCCAAACATCCTTCAGGGACAAACAAACTAGGTATTATGGATGAGAAAATGTCTTTCTTTGAGAAATCAGGTCATGGTAAAAAAATTTGATTTCAACTGGGGGAAATAAACCATGAGCTACGGCCCATGATTATACAGGACTCTCTAATGAATGATAACAAAACACAAATTTAAAGCCCTCACTCTCAAAGAAGACCTCCAGAAAACATAGGCTGGTTATTTGCAGTATTATTGAATGAATATAACAACTGCTAGGAGCAATAAATATGCAGTAGATTTCCTTCAGTGCTGTGGTTTTTATTGAATTCATAATATATTTTGATTTAAGACTATATGTCAATGTTTTAGTCAGGCATCAAATGCTTAAAACCTATTTTAAAACTCACCATTTCTCAAATCAACTCAAAGGCAAGCCACTCTCCAACTTGCATGATGCTGTCTAAATATGATCCAATTAGAGCTACTTCAAATTTGTTCTTTTCTACCCAAAATATATTGTGACCAGGGACAAATTTATCACCAAGGCACTTAAGACAATGCTCCCGCCTCCCCAGAAAAACAAGATGATATATTTAAAACAAACAAACAAAAAAAAAAAAATAAAGAGTTTAGACAATCAATAAGAAATACTTTTTATTACCTAAATTTGATTATGGGTGCTTGTAATGTACATGAAGAACATTATACTCTAACTATACTTCTAAGTCAACCATTTTTTTTAACACCAAAATAATCTGGTTGTCTCTAATGTCCATTAGAGCACCATCAAAAGATACTTTGTTTCCAATTAAATCGTGAATCTTCACTTGTGAAAAAAACACTTGGCTTCCTTTCAGGGGAAAAAACCCAGCAAATAAAAATACCTGGTATACATATACTCACATATGTGTGCACACCCACAGCTCTTCCAATGAGCTAATCTGTTTCTCTGGGTCCCTTTCCCAAAATACTGTGGATCTGTTCAATTCTAAAATTCTTCCACAGAATATTGAATCCTTCCTTCTCTGGTGGCTTTTATTCCTTTCTAACATATGCACTGATATGAGAAATAAGATAGTTTCTATAGCACTTCCCCATTTTGTCTTCTCACCCCCAGCACTGAAAAAAATCTGGTGCATATTTATTGCTCCTAACAGCTGCTATATTTATTCAAATAATGCTGCAAAGAACCAACCTATCCTTTCTGGAGATCCTCTTTCAGAGGGATGGCATTTCTTGTATTCCCTGTGGTTGTGAAACAGCCTCCTAACAACTTCCTGTGATAGCTGATAAAATCATGTATAACCTTCTTGCACATCTTCCATGCTTTTCCAAGTACTGGCTCTTGTAAGTCTTGCTCCACCATTTCCTGATGTTTGTAATATCCTACAGCTGTAGGGCTTAGCTGCAAAGGGTCCGCTCTTCTCTACCAAGTGAGCTTTCTCCATTACCAGCATGTATGGCTCCTGATGGATTTGGTTGGTTCTAGGACCAAGGCGTCCTCCTGAAATAAACACGGTAGACTTTTATCTGCTGAAAGTATTTTCAGACAGGCACTGCTGACACTGAGAGGAAATTTATCACCACAATCCTTGACAAAGAGAGCAAGTCAAAAGAGAAACCACAACTAGTGTGAGATCTGGGGCAAGACCTCAAGAAGAGTCAAAGAAGTGGAAAAGAAAGACGTGTGGTGTCGAAAACTGACTTGGGCTCCTTCCAGAGTGGGTTGCCAGATAAAATACAGTGGATCCTCATTGTTCATGGATTCTGGCTTTGTGGATTCACCTACTTGCTGAAATGTATGTGCAACCCCAAATCAATATTTACTGCATTTTCACAATCATTCACAAGTATTCGCACAGTGGTGAAAATTTTGTCACCTGACACACCCATTCCCAGCTGATGTCAAACCAGGTGATGCTCTGTCTTCCTGATTGAGCTGTCATCGTGTAAACAAGTGTCCTTTCCACAGTATATTTACTGTCACTTTTTTTTTCTATTTTTGTATTATTTGTGGGTGATTTTGCTGTTTAAATGGCCCCCAACTTTAGTGCTGAAATGTTATCTAGTGTCCTAAGCAAGAGAAGGTTGCGATATACTTATGGAGAAAATATGTGCATTTTCCAAGTTTTGTTCAGCCATGAGCTACAGTCCGTTGACCATGAGTTCAACGTTAATGAATCACCAAGTGTATTAAACATGGCATCTTTAAACAGAAACACGCAGAAAACATGCATATGTATTGATTGGTTGATGAAAATGTTTTGACCAGAAATTCACAGGAATTCTAATCCTGTATTTCCCCTAAGAGCCATGGTTAGGATTTGCTTAATTATTTGTTCATCGCAATTTTATAAAACAAAACTACTGCAAGAAATGAGAATCAATTATACAGAACACAGGGTTACATTTGAATATCAGACACACAAGAGCTGTCTTGTTTTGTTTTTTAGTATAAGTATGACCCATGTGATATTTGGTATATATTTTTGAAAAAAATGTTCCATTGTTTATCTGAAATTCAAAATTTAACTGGGCATCTTAATTCTTGTTCATTTCCTTGTTTTCACTTTTTTTTTTTTTCCCAAATCTGTGGACTAAATTCTGGGAATGGAATTTGTTGTCTGCAACTTGCTTCAAAGGGCAAGGTGGTCAAAAGCTGGCAAACAATTAGATAGCTCAGGCTGGGGAGGATAAGCAAATTAGCTTGTTTTCTGTGGGTGGGCAGCAGATTTGTCATTGACAGAGCTGAGAGGCAGGCTGGGTACCCTGGGAATCGCCAAAGAGTCCCACTTTTTACTGATTCTCTTTCTATTCGTAAAAGAAAATTGTGCCTCCTTTTGTAAAAGAAGGAGTGACATAGCCCAGACTTATGAGCCAGTAACTTATCTCTGTTTCAGAAATAACATCTTAATGATTCTGTTAATTGTACTAGGCTTCATAAAGTAACATCACATCTGTTACAAGAATCTGTCAAGTTCTGGAAAAGGCTCGAACATGAAAACATCAGTCCCAGGGGCCATATGGTTTGCCCGAAAGGGCTTTGATTTCAATCTCCCTGTTGAGTCAAGGTGTTCTCATTCCGAATTAACCTAAACCCAGGACAATGGCCTCAATTCACCACCATTGAATCCTATCAAAGCCACACCTGGGAGACACCTGATATGGGATTTTGCTGCGTTTATTTCTCTTCAATAGCAGCAAGAATATATGATATGGTAGCCGCATGATTTTGAACCTAGAATTTTGCATTGTATGACATTTGCTACATACATTCTACTTTTACAAGAAAGTGTCCAATTAGTTTAAAAAAAACACTTTGAGGTCTTCATTATTCAATAAATTTGTCAGGTCACATATCAAGACAAACATATCTAAATATTCTGATTACATTAAACTATATATTACAGGAACAAAAAATATATATACATATCATTTTGGGAATCATGAAATTTCTGTTTAAAAATATTTTAATAAAATATAAATTCAAGATTATTTTTTTAAAATGTGCATCTTTATATACTTGTGACAAAATATTTTAATTTGGAATGAAAACTACCTAGGGAAAGATATCTATAATGTAACCTACTTTGTGAGCTCAACACATTATAATATGAATCAATGTAAGATAAAGGCACGTATTTTACTTTACAGCTTACAAACATTAATGGAGAATCTAGGGAATTTTCCTATAATAAGGGATAAAACTGTGTTCACTTACAAAAGCACAGCAGGACAATATTCATGACTAAATACATCTAAACTGAAAATCCCTTATGGATGCATTTATAATTGGAAAAAAGCTCTTCTCAGATTCGGAGGATGCAAATAAATGGTAAGTCTTATTTCCCATGCTGCATTTTGTTTTCAGCATATTTTCTTTCTTTTTTTTTTCCAATGGTTTTACTCCAAGGAAGAACTGGTTTGCCTTCTGTTCCAGTTTGCTAAAGATACCAAAATGCAACATACCAGAAACGGATTAGCTTTTACAATGGGGGTTTATTAGCTCAAAATTTACAGTTCTAAGGCCATGAAAATGCCCAAACTAAGGCATCAACAAGAGGATACCTTCACTGAAGAAAGGCCGATGGCTTCCGGAACACCTCTGTCAGCTGGGAAGGCACGTGGCTGGCATCTGATGGTCCTTTGTTCCCAGGTTCTGGTTCCAAAATGGTTTTCTCCAAAATGTCTCTGGGCTTCTGTCTCTCTTAGCTTCTCTGAGCTCTCTCCTTGGTTGTCTTGGGGCATTTCTGTCCAAGCAAACCTCCCTTTAACCTCTCTTAAGGAGTTCAGTAAACATGATTAAGACCCACCCTGAATGGGTGGGTCACATCTCCATGGAAACAATCTAATCAAAAGCCCCCACCCACAATAGGTCTTCCCCCAAAAGAGTGGATTAACAGAACATGGTCTTTTTTGGGGTACATAACAGATCAACTCCAGCACACCTTCCATCATCACCAGGCTCATATGATGCAAGTGTCCTAATTATTAATACACTTCCATTTTTATGTCATTAATTACAATTAATTTCATTATCTCCCAAAGCCCTACTAAGTGTATTCTGTCTCCATGATCACATCATTCAAGTATTTTATTTACTTGAAAAATGACAGGATTTCAAAACAAACTAGCCAGGCTAGGAAAAGTAAACATTGCACATTGGATAGCATAAGTGTGAACCTCTGGAATCCACCAAGGATATGGGTAAAACTAGGAATCTTACCTGCTCCTACCTTGTCTGGTCATCAAAATCATCTGCTCTGGCTCAATTTCTTCACATATTCTGGACTAAGACTACAAGCAGCAGCTCTGCCTTACGAACCCTGTGCCAAGTTCTCCTAAAAAAATAATAAAAAGACAAAAATCCAACAAATGTGACCAACTGAACTTTTTGAGAGTACTTTTCCCAGGAAAGCTGCAGGACCCAGGGATGGGATTTCACAATTCAGCATCAGGGTGTGGTATTTTAAGACCCTGTGATGGTTAGGTTCATGTGTCAACTTGACCAGGTGATGGTACCCAGCTGTCTGGTCAAGCAAGCACTGGCCTAACCATTACTGCAAGGACATTTGTGGCTGGTTAATAAGCCAGAAGTTCGGTTTATTAAATCATCAGTCAACTGGCTGCAGCTGTGACTGATTACATCAACAAAGGGCGTGTCTTCCGCAATGATAGAATGCAATCAGCTGGATTCAATGCAATCAGTTGAAGACTTTTAAGCGAGACAGATAGAGGACCTTCATTTCTTCTTCAGCTGACCAGTGAAGCGTTTCCTGAGGAATTCATTGGATTTCCCAGTTTGCTGCCTGAGGATTTCATCAAACATCTTCATTGGAGTTGCTAGTTCACTGCCTGCCCTACAGAATTTGAACTCGTGCATCCCCACAGTTATGTGAGACGCTTTCATAAAATCTTATATTTATAGACATCTCTTGTTGATTCTGTTTCCTTAGAGAACCCTAACTAATATAGACCCCATCTGACTTATTTCTATTCTCAAAAGTCTTTCCAAAAACAGGGACCCAAACAGACACTTGTACACCCACGCTCATAGCCATGTTATCTACAATAGCCAAATGGAGGAAACCTCCCAAGTGTCCATCAACAGATGAATGGATAAACAAAATGTGTTCCATACAGACAATGGAATGATACACAGCTGTGAAAAGGAATGAAGTTCTTACACATGCTGCAACCCCAATGGATGTTGAAAACTTTATGCTCAGTGAAACAAGCCAGACACCAAACCAGAAATTGTCTGATTCCACTTATATATGAAATAGATGGAAAATCCATAGAGACAGAATGAAGACTAGAAGTTCCCAGGGGCTGTGGGGAGGATAAAGGGAATTATTGATTAATGGTTACAGAGTTTTTGTGTGGGGTGATCAAAACTTTTTGGTAATGGTTGGTGGTGATGGTAGCACAAATGGTAAATGTACGTAAGGCTGCTGAACTGTACTCTGAAAAATGGTTAAAATGGCTAATGTTGTGTTATATATACATTACCACAATAAAATTTTTTAAATGTTTTTTTCCAGACACCCCATCCCCATGGGATATTCTGACCCTCTGTGTCCCAAATCTGCACCTGTTTTACAACCTGCCTTGGTTTTCCTTCTCTCTTTTGGTTTCTTGTTTCACCCCTTCCTCTCCAGATGGGAGAAATGTTCTGCTGGTGTCAGTTTCTTCTGCAAAACTTTGCAATTGGCCACCATCTTTGCTGATGCTAAGTATCTCAAGGGCTTATCAAGTGAGGTAACTTTTAAAGAGTGCCCGTCTCTCCCCAAGAGGATTTCCACAAGGACCCCAAAGACATCTTCCATGTCCCCAGATGCAGGGGTCCTGTTGTTAACCCAAGGCTTTGTCCAAAGCTGCAAACAGAAGGGACGGATGCCTGATGGATGCCAATTTATGGGCTGCAGAAACCCCAATAAGAAAAGAAAAAAAAGTAATGAATTTTCTTTTCTTTGCTCAATAAAAATGAAAAATTATGCCACAGCCCAAATGGAGAAGTAAAGTTGGATGACGTGGTCCATTTACTCCCTCTTTATTTTTATTCTGTTTCCATATTATTTATTTGGAGCCATAACTAGATGCGTTATTAGAATTTTTTTAAAAAAGAGCTGATATGTTTCTTATTTTACCTTAATATAGTAAAAGAGAAGAGAAACTAACATCAACTTTTCTGCGCAGTTTGCTGAATTAATCATCAATAAGTTGCTAGTTGGTGTGGAGATTTATTTTGGACCTTGCTTCTATCAAGGATTTTTATTCATTTCTGCTGCACTACGTCACCCATTTCCTTCTGAGACTAATATTTTTTTTAAAAATACTGTTGTTCCTGTTTGCTAATGCTGCCATTATTAAAAATACCAGAAATGGATTGGTTTTATAAAAGGAGGTTATTTGGTTACAAATTTACAGTCTGAAGGCCGTAAAAGTGTCCAAATTAAGACATCAACATGAGTATACCCTTACTGAAGGATGGCCAATGGTGACCGGAAAACCTCTGTCAGCTGGGAAGGCACGTGGCTGGCATCTGCTGATCCCAGGTTGTGTTCCAGCTCCTCTCTCAGCTCCTGTGCATCCTTCAAAATGCTGCTCTTGGGGTGTTTTGTCCTCTCTTAGCTTCTCTGGAGCAAACTGGACTAGCAAAAGTCTGCTTTCAGTGACCATCTCCAAAATCTCTTTCTGTGCTGCTCTCCAAAATGTCACTCTCAGCTGCTCTGAGGTCCTTCTGTTTGTGAGCTCTTTTATAGGACTCCAGAGATTAAATAAAGGCCCACCCTGAATGTGCGGGATCATATCTCCATGAAATAATTCAATCAAACACGTCACCCACAGTTGAATGAGTCACATCTCCATGGAAACACTCAATCAAAGGATTCCAACCCAATCAGCACTAATATGTCTGCCCCCACAAGATTGCATCAAAGAACATGGCATTTTGGGGGACATAATACATCCAAACTGGCACAGATGTTCAGGGCTGTTGATTAGAAGTTACAAATATAAACAAAAGTGTGTTTTTTTAATTTTTATTTTTTTCTGATTTTATAAACCAGTCTATATTTTTAGGATGGGAATAAATGGATATATGAATTGGAGGGAGGTTTATGTTTGTTCTGATGAGCTCTGGTGACTAGAAAACCAGTCAGAAATAACTGGGAAAATAAAGGTGATAGCACATTAGCAAAGAAGCCCATTGTTTTGCTTATAAACATTTAGTTTTGTCACCTGATAGCACTGGGCAGGGGCAATGTAATAGTCAGATCAGATGATCCATTCGATATATATTAAGTTTCTCCTCTGTGAAACTATAGTATGGTGCACTCCTGGAAGAAACAAAGATGGACAAAATCCAAATGCTGTCTTCAAAGCATGTTGAGAGAGATAAAGCTAACATACAAATAATTAACTAAAAGATAATGTATGCAGAAAGTCACAAATGGAATGCAAAGCAACTGCATTTGCTGGGGTGATCAGAGCACAGCGGGAAGTTCTGAAAGGCCACTGGGAGATCTCCAGTGATCTTCAGAAACTCACATCATTTCTCCCATCTTGGGTTTCCTCAGTTTCTTTCTTCCAAGAGTTAATTTTATGATCTTAAAAAATGGGTTACCCAGGTTCATCCCACACTGAGCATGTATCAGGAAGTCATTCCTTTATATGACAATAACATTCTGTTGTGTGTATATGCCACATTTTGTTGATCCATTCCTCCATTGATGGGCACTTGGGTTGATTCCACTTTCTGGCTATTATGAATAATGCCGTGAAAACCATTGGTGTACCAGTGTCTGCTCAAGTCCCTGCTTGCTGGGTCATATGGTAATTCAGTGCTTACATTTGTGAGGAAGCACCAATATGTGTCTACTTCTACAAAATATGTAGAATAGGCAAATTCAGACACATTGAAAGTAGTTTAAAGGTGACGAGGGGCTTGGGGTGAGGAGGGGAGTTACTTAATAGAAATAAATTTTCTGTTTTGGGTGACAAAAAAGAGTTCATAATGGATGGTGATGATGGCAGCACAGCATTGTAAACATAATTATGTCATAGACTTGTAGACTTAAAGATGATTAAGAAGGAAAATTTTATTTTGCATGTATTTTACCACAATAATTTTGGAGTGTGTTAACACCTGACATCATACTCAATGAAATATATGTATACACATATATATGGATATAGATGCCTATATATAATCATTTACATTCCATCGTAATTCACAGTTCACTATTTTCCCATGGAACTTCTTTCCTAATCATTTAAAACTGGGACATATTTATGGAACATTGCAAACAGTGTTTAAGGGGCTTGGTGGGGCCCTATATACTGCTAACATTTCAGGTTGCTAACCTCTTCCCTGTCCTTCCAGAATGTGCTTTGCCTTTGGATCTCCTGCAACATGCAGCAGTCTTTAAAATCGCCTAATTTGGTTCTAGGCGGTTAACCCACAGACCCGAAATGATTTAATTTCCTCATGGATGGAATGGCTTCCTAGCTTTTGCAGGTAAACTGCTCAGCATCTAGAACCATCTAGAGCCTCCTGGCTTTTTGCAGAAGAAGACAATCCCCCAATATGGTACCACCTGAAATGACTTTCCCCATCACTAAAACCAGCCACAAACAAAACCTCAATACCTAATGTGTTAATTTGGCCAACATCCTGTGCATGCAGTGGGCATAGTTGAAGCCAACCAGCAACTGTCCCTCTAGACTTCTGGACTCCTGTTACATTGACCAGTGCCCTTTATGTGAGTTATATTAGATGGTTAAAAAAATGTGCATGCTCATGGAATTGTTAAGTAGCAAAGCAAGTTAATTTGAGACTCCATCACAGACTATATCCTCCTAAGACAGATCGATGTGGGTGGAGAAAACAGAGGGGACAGCTTTCAAGTCTTCACTTTGGAGTATGAACGGGGTTTAAATAAAAGTGAGGGAGGAGCCAAATTATTACAGTTAGTGAGGGAAGAGTGAGCAGTTGTTTTTGATCAAGGCAAAACAGACCATATGAGTACAGGGAGGTGATGCTGGAGGTAGATGATAAATCATCTGAGTACCAAAGCATACGGTAGAGCCAGATAATAGAAAGCTTACGGTAGGCATTCGACTTCTCAATTGTCCTTCGTGGCCATGGTCATCTTTCTGTTGATGTCATATCTTGTCCCCTTAATGAGATGACGGACTTGAGTGGTGCAATTTAGGGTACCTCAAGCTTAGGGCAGAGTATTTACTGAAAGTACGTTAATGTTTAGAATACATTAAGAGATGACAGCGATGAGAGAAGGCACCGACGACTGTGTGTCTTAGTTTGTTTGGGAAAACCTTCTGAATATCCACCACATTTCACTTTGGCAGAAGAAGAGTGATTCTGATCCTCTAGAGTTATTTCTCTTTTGCTTAAAACCATCCCCTTTCCACAAGATACAGCTTTGTAAAGACCAGAGACCATCTTGTTTTAAAATTCCAGTTGGACCTTTCATCCCAGGCCGCAGTTTTAAAAGAGATTGGTGAGGCTATGATTTATGCAAACAAGATCTTTGGCAATCTGAGTACACATAATTATTTTCACATCCCATGCCCTGCTGAGCTCTTTGTACTCCAAGAATATTCATGAAATCAACAGGACTCCCAACCTCTTGTCTCTCGGTTCTGAGCATGTTGAATTTGTTTCCTGGGCACATCAGAAATCCCTGGATTGTGTGACTTTAACCCTGATGAAAATCTTACATTCAGGTAGAGCTGCTTGCTGTTTAACCCTTGCTGATTGATGTCACTTTATTTCATAGTGTAAACTGCCTTAGGATTTAAGTAAAAGAAAGCCATTGTAAAATATCATTATTGGATTACGTGGTTATAAATAACAACAAAGCACAAATATTTGTTCTAACTTATAATCCAGCTGGTTCCAAAGAGCCTGGGAAGGCCCCTGAAACAAAAGAAAGAAAAACAATTGCTTTAATTCAATCTTTCTTTGTCCAATTGTCTTTTTTATAGCAGCTACTTAGGAAAGGATTGGTAAGTAAGTTCCCTTCCAACCCACCACTTTCTATTTTTTTCCCCTAACATAGGGACTTTTCTTTTATTCAGTGATCAAATTCTCAGCAAATGGCCATATCACCCCACATAGTTATAATTTACCTGCCTTCCTTTTTTACAGAAAAAAAAAAAAAACAAAACAACTTGGCTTGTCCTTGAGGGTAAATCCCTTCCTCCTTCTCTTCTCACAGAAACCCATCCATCCACTGATGTTCTCATTAATATGTCATCCTGCAGAGGCAGGAAAAAAAATCTCCATTTTTGAGGCAAGGTAAACGATTGTGTTGTCATCGTGGGTAATCCTCCCATAATTTGATATCCCAATCAGCTCCAATCTGGGTATTTTATGGCCCATATGTGCCCAGTTCTGCCGCAGCTGCTTGATTTAATGCTGCAGCGACTGCTCGGCAGCTCAAGAAAAACAGCTTCACCCTAAAGAAAAACAGAACACAGTGGCAACTGATCCGCCAATGCCCAGTTAAGGAAATGCTCAGGGGAAAAACTCATTTATGGAAGACAAGATGTTCAAGGGGTTTCCTTCCAATGGCCAAAAACTCCATCTCTGATGCACAGCTAGTCTTCATTCAAAAGCTATTTTGAAATGGCTTTATTTCAAAGATAAGAAGAATGTAATTTTGTGACTTTGAAGCATGCCTCTAACAATTAATGATGGTGAGCAAAGTCAAGTCAGGAATAGGGTTTCAGTTTTGAGGTGGTTTGACATTTTAACCCAATTAGCTAACCAAGACCGAGGAGATAATTAGGTGAGCATGGGTCAGTTGTTTCACGCAGCAAGAATTGGAACTCTGTGGGACTTGAATGTAGACATAATTCCCATAATTTATTCACTCCAATTAACTATTATGCATATGTCTTGTGCATGGCAAATAAGACCTTGAATTCAGTCCAGGAGCAATAAGGAAAGTGGGAAGGTCAGTGATTGAATCTCTTATCACATAAGTAGCCTCTGGCATCATCCTGAACACAGGCAAACTATTCTCATTTGTTATTAGTGTCTGATTTTAAATTTTAGCCTTAGGAAATGGTGCTATGTTCATTAGATAAACAAAGCAGAACACGAGTTCTATTAAATATTTTTTCTTTAGTTTTCTACCCCATTATAAATCAAGCCTTATATATTTGCATTATGATTGATCCATAATGAAACAGTTGACATCCAAATGTTCACTTGGGCAAGATAGCAGACTCTTAGACTTCAGAAGAGTAAGGGACAAAAGGAAAATGTGAGGAAAAAGGAAGAAGAGTAAAGGATGTTAGGGAAGATCTAGTAAAGAGTGTCTTCCATGTGATGAATATGCACCCTTTTATTTACCACTGGGATGCAACCATCTTTGGGATAACTCTGACACCCATTAGAAACCTGCAGAATGGATCCTCAGAAAGCAAGTTTCCTCATGAGAAGAAGCATGGTTGGATTATAATGCTTCAGCCATTGAAGAGAGCTCTCAGTAGGGTTTTGGGTCTCTTATTCACGATTTTCTTGGATCTTGCACATAGATATTCCTTTATGAATGGCTTCTTCTCATGGACTACATAGCATTGCTTTAGAAAATTGAGGTCATGCATTCAGTTGCTACACAATGCATCATGGGAACGCAGGCTCAGGGCACCACAGAAACTTTCAGCAAATCACTTTATTACTTACTCAGCACAAAGGGTCTGAAAGAGCAGGGGAAGATGCCCCATCTCAGTCAGTTTCCCGGGGTAGCCAAAACTGCACAGGTCAGTGTCAGCAGATAGAAGCTCCACATGCCCCACTTTGCATCAGAGGAGAAAGACGAATCTAAACTGCTCGACTGTGGTATTTATCCATCCTGGGGAAAGGGGACCTGCCACTGAGAATTCCTGTCCTGATTAGCTTCTGGTGTGCTTGTCCCCAGTTTCTGGGTTTAAGGTCTGGTTGGATCTTGTCATTAAACTTAACATCTCCCCCAGGTTGTGCAACGGAAACAGACTGAATCATTACCCCATAATAGCAGAGGAGACGGGGGTAGGTGAGGCGTAGGAGATGGCTGGTGAGGGGTGGGAGATGACCGATGAGCATGTGTCTGTGACTTCCCAGCAGAAGCTACAAAGAACTCAGTAGAATTGGTCTCCTCCAAGGGTTCCTATACTGAACTCAACAGGGAACCCCCCTGCAGTTTCCAGAAGCAAAGGGGATCCGACGTACAACTCTGTATGTAGAGACGTCATTGCCATTCATGAAGAATCAGTGCATGAGTAGCTTTAAGAGATCTCCTGCATTCGTTTTCTAGAGTGACCACAGCAAATTACCACATCCCAACTGACTTAAAAGTACATAAATTTATTCTGTCACAGTTCTGGAGCCCAGAAGTCTAAAATCAAGTTCTTGGCAGACCATGCTGTCTCTGAAAGCTCTAGAGAAGAATCCTTCCTTGTCACTTCCTAGCTTCTGGTGTTTGCCAATGATCCTTGGTGTTCCTTGGCTTGAAACTGCGTAAGTCCTGTCTCTACCTCCATCTTCACATGGCCTTTCTCCAAGAGTGTCTGTGTGTCTGTCTACAAATTTCCCTCTTCTTATAAGGACACAAGTCTTACTGGATTTAGGACCCATTCCAATCCATTACGACTTCACTTTAATTAGTTATGCTTCAAAGACCCTATTTCCAAATAAGGTCACAGATTCATGGGGCTAGGACTTGAGCATATTTTTGGAGGGATGCAGTTAAACCCACAACACCTCCTTTGTTGCACCTACAAACAAACTGTAGAACATCACCAAAGAAATGTATAGAGTATTCCTGGTAATTGGATTCCATTTAAGCTCATATTGGTGGAGCTTGGGAAAACCAAGTGCAAGTAATGGAAGAACTCTTTCCCTGGGTGACACAGCTCATTTGGAGATTGAGGGAGGAGAAGAAACCATTCTACTCCTTTACAGGCTGACCTTTTTCTTCAGAATGCCCTAAAACAGGGTTTAGGATTTATGTTGAATAACTGTGTGTGAACAGGATTCCAAATATTCTACTCTATGTAATGACACGGGTTAGAATGGAAGCTCGCACCCCAAGCACTTCACTGCTATCAAGGTAGGACACTAGCATGTGTGTAGACTCAGTAGTATCCTTTATTCTTGCAACAACTGTTGGCATCATGAATTCTGGAGAATGAATTCTGGAGAGAACTAGCAAAGATTCTAAACCCAAGGTCATCATGACTTTAATCATAACCTGTCCAACAATGAATGCTCTTATAATTTCATCCATTGTGTTTGCAATTCACCTACATCTACATAACAAAATAAAAAAGATTTTTGTTCTCAATTGTAATCCAGCTGGGTTTGTGCTACAGGATAAATCTGATAACAATTCATGTAAGATGGGCAAGGTCACGGTTGGTACAGATTGTATCATTCATAATATAAGGTGTGCTATTCAGGAAAAAAAAAATCCCTATACACTGGCCAGAAGATTCATTTCAGGCAAAATAAACAAGGCTAGTATTTAAGAATGACAGTAATTTAACACACTCACACCACTGTCTCCTGGTTTGCACTAATTGTTTTAGTGCAAGAGTAAGTGACCATCTCACTTTTACAAACTCCATGAATCCTCTATCAGGCGCATGAAAAATAGGATTTGTACATGGTGCTGTGATGATGCATAGAATAAAACGAACAAAATCCCAACATCAGAGATAAGGACATGGGGTTTGACAGAAAGTTCAAATGGAGAAATGGACGATCGTTCTATTATCTAGAACTACACACTGAATAAAACATAAAAACATTGCTGCTTTCCTTTTTTTCACTACAATTGAGGTTTGCCTGTGTGGACTTATTGCAACTTTTGTCAAGTGTGGGAAATGGAATGTGAGAGTTTTCTGTTTCCTAACAATATTTGATCTATTCACACTAGCTGGCTAACCCAGGGTCCTTAGAAGAAACTCACATGGAAATTATTATAGTCTATTGTGTGCTTGTTGTTCTGTTTATCATTTACGGCTCTTAGCAATGCAATTAAAGGTGTCACCGTATGTAGCCAGAAAGCCTGTGAGAAAAGCAATACAAAGAAAGTGTAGGGCAGACACGCCCTAAAATGATTCCCAATGAGTCACACCCTTTTATATTGCCCACTCCTCATGTGCAAGCAGAGCCTGTGACTTGCTTTTAGCCAATAGAATATGGCAAATCTCATGATTAGGAGATTATATGTAAGATTCTATGTCAATGGACTGAGTAAGTCTACTGCTATCCTAGAAGAAATCAACTACCATGTAAAATTCCCATGGGGAGCATGTGGCTGACTTATAGGAACTGAAAATAGTCCCCAAATGACAACCAGCAAGAAAACAAGGACCACAGATCCTGCCCACAGCCCCATGAGCTTGGAATAGCATCCTGAGATCAGAGGGCAGCACAAAATGGACAACACTGCAATTTCAGCCTCGAGAAATCCCAAGCAGAGAATCCAGCTAAAATGCACCCACACTCAGACCCACAGAAAATGAGATAATAAATGTACATGATTTGAAGTCACTGAGTTTGTGGTATTTTGTTACCCAGCATAACTATAGAATCATCAAGGAGGGTATTAGAAGACAGGACAGTTCAAAAGATGGCATTTGATGAATTTGTTCATGTTGCAAGGTCTCAACTTTAGTCCTAAAAGTTCACAAACTAAGACCAAATGGTTATTTCAACAACAGAATTACATTAATCAAAATTGTATGATTTACATACAAAACAAAAATGCTAATTTGAGTTGTTTCTCTCTTTTTATTTTTTTTCCAATGGGAAATATAATAATTATGCAGAACATAAAATGCATATAAGAAAGCTTACATGGGAAACCAAAGCAGAGTTGGAAGGTTGTTTTCTGAACACAGAATGAGATCCAGTTAGGATGTATTGAGTAAGGCTGTCCTCTCCATGGAACCATAATCATGTCTATATTCTCACACTTTAGAGGTGTCTCCTCTCTCCTCCACAATGATTTGGAGACGGCAATGATTTGCATTGACCAGCTTTGCCCTGGGATGCTCCTGTCCCTGAGTCCATCATCAATGACCTCTTCAGGTAGAGCATTTCCTTTAGTTTCAGTAACATCATACACTGTAGGGTAAGACTTTGCCCTGAGACGATTCTTACTCAAGTAAATTTGCACATCATTGCTCTAAACTAATATGCCCTCCTGTTATTCTTCATAAGTCAGGGGCAGTCTTTCTTCTTTTCTCCTTTCAGAGCTGTTTTAAGAGCATCTCATAATTTTCACCCACACCTCTTACACAGAACAGATGAGGAAGAACCTGGAGCTTCAAGAATATGCATAATCTGCTTAAGGGCACACAGCTAGTAAGTGTGAGCACTAATAAAAACATACTAGGTCTTTTTTAATTTCAAAACCCATGTCCTCTTCCTTATTAGTCTCAGGACTATATCTGTGCCGTGATAGGGGCTATGTCATCCCACCTCTATCCCCCCCAAACCTGTGCACTTTAGACACCTGAAATTTGCAACAGGGAGAATCTGAGTCCACCAATCACTCTCATTCTTGGGATACGTGTGATTCTCTCAGTAGTAATGCCCCATGAGCCAGGAGCTCCCAACAAGTTCCCCTTTAGCTGGTATAAAACTCTTTCCTTCTCCCCTCCAGCCAGCTCTCCTTGGGAAGGGACAGTGCAGGTTAACAACAGAGTTCATGTAATATACTGGCTTATAAAAGCCATAACAAACTTAGCACTCACTATGTTCCAGGGAATATACCAAGTATTTATAGAAACTATCATATTTAATTTTCATAGCAACTTAAGGACCCCGATGTTCTTAGCCTTATTTTTAGGATGTGAAAATTGAGGCTCAAAAAACTTAAATACTATGTCCCAAACTGCTAGCTACCAAAGAAAGGATAAAAATCTAGGTTGTTTGACAAGACCGGAGCCTGGTTTCTTAAGAAATAGCACCATGTAAAATGGGAGAAATAGGGATGAGAAGCACGATAGAATTTGGAGGCAGAAACTGAGCAATCAAGAAGACTTGGGCTTTTAAATATATAGCAAGTTGTCTAGGCATTCTGAGGTTAGCAAAGACGTAGGAGTCCTAAGTCCCCTTCACACTCCCTCACTCAACCCTTGATGGGAGCAGACAGTGTTTCATTCACAAGAAGAATGACTTAAATGTGGACATGAGGACATGTTTTTTGATCCTGGTTGCTGAATACTGAGTTGCCCTCATGTACCACTGCTCTCAGCTGCTCAAAAGGGCATCTTCTAGGGACTTCAAGTCTGGCTGGGCATCTTCTTCCCCCAAGTCAGCTTTGCTGGTATCTCCACAACCACCACGCAGGTTGATTATCTCCATGCCCTACTGGTGTTGGCTGCTTTTGCTTTGGTGACAGGTAACTGTGATGGTTAGGTTTATATGTCAACTTGGCCAAGTGATGGTGTCCAGGTGTCTGGTCAAGCAAGCAGTGTCCTAACTGTTACTGCAAGGACATGTGTGGCTGATTAATAAGCCATAAGGCTGTTTTGTTAAATCATCAATCAGCTGCAGCTGTGACTGATTACATCAACATAGGGCATGTCTTTTGCAATGAGAGAACCCAATCAGCTAAATGTAATCCAATCAGTTGAAGACTTTTAAGGGAGAAAGAGAGAGGATCTTCACTTCTCCTTTGGCTAGCCAGTGAAGCATTTCCTGAGGAGTTCATTGAACATCTTCATTGGAGTTGCCAGTTCACTGCCTGCCCTATGGAATTTGGACTCATGCATCCCCACAGTTGCATGAGATGCTTTTATAAAATCTTATATTTATAAATATCTCTTGTTGATTCTGTTTACCTAGAGAACCCTAACTAACACAGTAACCCTGACTGACCCCTATATTTATGTATCTGAGCATCTGTCTCACTGCTTTTCCAAGCCAATGTCATAGCAACTGATTCTGGGCACAACATGTATGAATGATCCCAATTTTGGGCATTCTTTTTCACTGCTTTCCAGTACCATTGGTTGCCTCTTTAAGATTGTGTATAATAGTGATATCATATCCACCTAGTCCTGCTCATATCATGTACTGATCCCTGTTCTTCAGAATCTGAGCATCCTGCAAGCCAACCAGCATCTCTCTTTGATCATATATAATACTGACATCATTCCCACCTGGTTACAACATGTACTGATCCTTATTCCTCAGTATCTGAGCTTCTTTTGTCACTGTTTTCCCATGCCAATGGCTGCCCCTTTCTGGATGATTGTAACTCTGATGTTACATCCCCTGGTCCTGCTCACCATATGTATTAATCTCTATTCTTCAGTATCTCACTATCCTCCCCATGACCTCTCCAAGCCAATGAGCGTCCGTCCCTCCCAGGTGACATGTAATACTGACGTCATAACCACTTGTCCTATTCACAGCTGAGACTGCCCCTCATCTTTGGGATTTGAGATAAAGAGCTTTACACAGTCACTTCCCAGGCCTCTTCTTTATTAGAGTCTCTTTGGGGAAACACAGAGCCTTCAGCAACCTCAGCGAACTGAAGCAAGTTGCATGTTTATTCTTCCCTTCCTGAACCTCTGCCAATTTACTCCCTC
Organism: Choloepus didactylus; assembly: GCF_015220235.1. NCBI lineage: Eukaryota > Metazoa > Chordata > Mammalia > Pilosa > Megalonychidae > Choloepus > Choloepus didactylus. The sequence goes on along the minus strand of NW_023637621.1, from coordinate 2,892,964 downwards.
ATACAACTGGAAGTTGGTGAAATGAACAAAGATGGGCTAGAGGGCAAAGGCAGGGGAAGAGAGGAGGTCAAACAAAGCCAGTCTACACACAGTGATAGCAGAGTCATTGACCCAGAGGTGCGCTGAAGCCACAAAACCAGTCCATTGTTTGCACCTGTGGAGAAGCAGAAAGATCT